>NC_086321.1:7455110-7660110 GCF_036172605.1 Pelobates fuscus | reverse complement strand
TGCTATATATATATTTATATATCCTCCCAGAATAGCTCTGTGCTATATATATATATATTTATATATCCTCCCAGAATAGCTCTGTGCTATATATATATATATATATATATTTATATACCCTCCCAGAATAGCTCTGTGCTATATATATATTTATATACCCTCCCAGAATAGCTCTGTGCTATATATATATTTATATATCCTCCCAGAATAGCTCTGCGCTATATATATATATATATTTATATACCCTCCCAGAATAGCTCTGTGCTATATATATATATATATTGATATACCCTCCCAGAATAGCTCTGTGCTATATATATATATATATATATATTTATATACCCTCCCAGAATAGCTATGTGCTATATATATATATTTATATACCCTCCCAGAATAGCTATGTGCTATATATATATATATTGATATACTCTCCCAGAATAGCTCTGTGCTATATATATATATATATTTATATACCCTCCCAGAATAGCTATGTGCTATATATATATATTTATATACCCTCCCAGAATAGCTCTGTGCTATATATATATATTGATATACCCTCCCAGAATAGCTCTGTGCTATATATATATATATATATATATATATATATATATATATATTTATATACCCTCCCAGAATAGCTCTGTGCTATATATATATATATATATATATATATATATTTATATACCCTCCCAGAATAGCTATGTGCTATATATATATATTTATATACCCTCCCAGAATAGCTCTGTGCTATATATATATATATATTGATATACCCTCCCAGAATAGCTCTGTGCTATATATATATATATATATATATATATATATATATATATATATATATATATATATATTTATATACCCTCCCAGAATAGCTATGTGCTATATATATATATATTGATATACCCTCCCAGAATAGCTCTGTGCTATATATATATATATATTTATATACCCTCCCAGAATAGCTCTGTGCTATATATATATATTTATATACCCTCCCAGAATAGCTCTGTGCTATATATATATATTTATATACCCTCCCAGAATAGCTCTGTGCTATATATATATATTTATATACCCTCCCAGAATAGCTATGTGCTATATATATATATATATATTTATATACCCTCCCAGAATAGCTCTGTGCTATATATATATATTTATATACCCTCCCAGAATAGCTCTGCACTATATATATATATATATTTATATACCCTCCCAGAATAGCTCTGTGCTATATATATATATTTATATTTATATATCCTCCCAGAATAGCTCTGTGCTATATATATATATTTATATACCCTCCCAGAATAGCTCTGTGCTATATATATATATTTATATATCCTCCCAGAATAGCTCTGTGCTATATATATATTTATATACCCTCCCAGAATAGCTCTGTGCTATATATATATATTTATATACCCTCCCAGAATAGCTCTGTGCTATATATATATATTTATATATCCTCCCAGAATAGCTCTGTGCTATATATATATTTATATACCCTCCCAGAATAGCTCTGTGCTATATATATATATATTTATATATCCTCCCAGAATAGCTCTGTGCTATATATATATATTTATATACCCTCCCAGAATAGCTCTGTGCTATATATATATATATTTATATATCCTCCCAGAATAGCTCTGTGCTATATATATATATATTTATATATCCTCCCAGAATAGCTCTGTGCTATATATATATATTTATATACCCTCCCAGAATAGCTCTGTGCTATATATATATTTATATACCCTCCCAGAATAGCTCTGCGCTATATATATATATTTATATACCCTCCCAGAATAGCTCTGTGCTATATATATATATTTATATACCCTCCCAGAATAGATCTGTGCTATATATATATATTTATATACCCTCCCAGAATAGCTCTGTGCTATATATATATATTTATATACCCTCCCAGAATAGCTCTGTGCTATATATATATATTTATATATCCTCCCAGAATAGCTCTGCGCTATATATATATATATTTATATACCCTCCCAGAATAGCTCTGTGCTATATATATATATATATATATATATATATATTTATATATCCTCCCAGAATAGCTCTGTGCTATATATATATATTTATATACCCTCCCAGAATAGCTCTGTGCTATATATATATATTTATATATCCTCCCAGAATAGCTCTGTGCTATATATATATTTATATACCCTCCCAGAATAGCTCTGTGCTATATATATATATTTATATTCCCTCCCAGAATAGCTCTGTGCTATATATAATTATTTATATATCCTCCCAGAATAGCTCTGTGCTATATATATATTTATATACCCTCCCAGAATAGCTCTGTGCTATATATATATTTATATATCCTCCCAGAATAGCTCTGTGCTATATATATATATTTATATACCCTCCCAGAATAGCTCTGTGCTATATATATATATTTATATATCCTCCCAGAATAGCTCTGTGCTATATATATATATTTATATACCCTCCCAGAATAGCTCTGTGCTATATATATATATTTATATATCCTCCCAGAATAGCTCTGCGCTATATATATATATTTATATACCCTCCCAGAATAGCTCTGTGCTATATATATATATATTTATATATCCTCCCAGAATAGCTCTGTGCTATATATATATTTATATACCCTCCCAGAATAGCTCTGCGCTATATATATATATTAATATACCCTCCCAGAATAGCTCTGTGCTATATATATATTTATATACCCTCCCAGAATAGCTCTGCGCTATATATATATATTTATATACCCTCCCAGAATAGCTCTGTGCTATATATATATATTTATATACCCTCCCAGAATAGCTCTGTGCTATATATATATATTTATATACCCTCCCAGAATAGCTCTGTGCTATATATATATATTTATATACCCTCCCAGAATAGCTCTGTGCTATATATATATATTTATATACCCTCCCAGAATAGCTCTGTGCTATATATATATTTATATATCCTCCCAGAATAGCTCTGTGCTATATATATATATTTATATACCCTCCCAGAATAGCTCTGTGCTATATATATATTTATATATCCTCCCAGAATAGCTCTGTGCTATATATATATATTTATATACCCTCCCAGAATAGCTCTGTGCTATATATATATTTATATACCCTCCCAGAATAGCTCTGCGCTATATATATATTTATATACCCTCCCAGAATAGTTCTGTGCTATATATATATATTTATATACCCTCCCAGAATAGCTCTGTGCTATATATATATATTTATATACCCTCCCAGAATAGATCTGTGCTATATATATATATTTATATACCCTCCCAGAATAGCTCTGTGCTATATATATATATTTATATACCCTCCCAGAATAGCTCTGTGCTATATATATATTTATATATCCTCCCAGAATAGCTCTGCGCTATATATATATATTTATATACCCTCCCAGAATAGCTCTGTGCTATATATATATATATATATATATATATATTTATATATCCTCCCAGAATAGCTCTGTGCTATATATATATATTTATATACCCTCCCAGAATAGCTCTGTGCTATATATATATATTTATATATCCTCCCAGAATAGCTCTGTGCTATATATATATTTATATACCCTCCCAGAATAGCTCTGTGCTATATATATATATTTATATTCCCTCCCAGAATAGCTCTGTGCTATATATAATTATTTATATATCCTCCCAGAATAGCTCTGTGCTATATATATATTTATATACCCTCCCAGAATAGCTCTGTGCTATATATATATTTATATATCCTCCCAGAATAGCTCTGTGCTATATATATATATTTATATACCCTCCCAGAATAGCTCTGTGCTATATATATATATTTATATATCCTCCCAGAATAGCTCTGTGCTATATATATATATTTATATACCCTCCCAGAATAGCTCTGTGCTATATATATATATTTATATATCCTCCCAGAATAGCTCTGCGCTATATATATATATTTATATACCCTCCCAGAATAGCTCTGTGCTATATATATATATTTATATATCCTCCCAGAATAGCTCTGTGCTATATATATATTTATATACCCTCCCAGAATAGCTCTGCGCTATATATATATATTAATATACCCTCCCAGAATAGCTCTGTGCTATATATATATTTATATACCCTCCCAGAATAGCTCTGCGCTATATATATATATTTATATACCCTCCCAGAATAGCTCTGTGCTATATATATATATTTATATACCCTCCCAGAATAGCTCTGTGCTATATATATATATTTATATACCCTCCCAGAATAGCTCTGTGCTATATATATATATTTATATACCCTCCCAGAATAGCTCTGTGCTATATATATATATTTATATACCCTCCCAGAATAGCTCTGTGCTATATATATATTTATATATCCTCCCAGAATAGCTCTGTGCTATATATATATATTTATATACCCTCCCAGAATAGCTCTGTGCTATATATATATTTATATATCCTCCCAGAATAGCTCTGTGCTATATATATATATTTATATACCCTCCCAGAATAGCTCTGTGCTATATATATATTTATATACCCTCCCAGAATAGCTCTGCGCTATATATATATTTATATACCCTCCCAGAATAGTTCTGTGCTATATATATATATTTATATACCCTCCCAGAATAGCTCTGTGCTATATATATATATTTATATACCCTCCCAGAATAGCTCTGTGCTATATATATATATTTATATACCCTCCCAGAATAGCTCTGTGCTATATATATATATTTATATACCCTCCCAGAATAGCTCTGTGCTATATATATATATTTATATACCCTCCCAGAATAGCGCTGTGCTATATATATATATTTATATACCCTCCCAGAATAGCTCTGTGCTATATATATATATATTTATATACCCTCCCAGAATAGCTCTGTGCTATATATATATATTTATATATCCTCCCAGAATAGCTCTGTGCTATATATATATATTTATATACCCTCCCAGAATAGCTCTGTGCTATATATATATATTTATATACCCTCCCAGAATAGCTCTGTGCTATATATATATATTTACATACCCTCCCAGAATAGCGCTGTGCTATATATATATATTTATATACCCTCCCAGAATAGCTCTGTGCTATATATATATATATTTATATACCCTCCCAGAATAGCTCTGTGCTATATATATATATTTATATACCCTCCCAGAATAGCTCTGTGCTATATATATTTATATTTATATACTCTCCCAGAATAGCTCTGCGCTATATACTCTCCCAGAATAGCTCTGCGCTATATATATATATATATATATTTATATACCCTCCCAGAATAGCTCTGTGCTATATATATATATATTTATATACCCCCCCCAGAATAGCTCTGCGCTATATATATATTTATATACCCTCCCAGAATAGCTCTGTGCTATATATATATTTATATACCCCCCCCAGAATAGCTCTGCGCTATATATATATTTATATACCCCCCCCAGAATAGCTCTGCGCTATATATATATTTATATACCCTCCCAGAATAGCTCTGTGCTATATATATATATATTTATATACCCTCCCAGAATAGCTCTGTGCTATACATATATATTTATATACCCTCCCAGAATAGCTGTGCGATATCAATATCGGGCCTTGATATTTGCTGTAATAAGTTGATGTAAATTGTAAAAGTTAATATTAACCCTTTCAGGGCTGCGATGATTTGCCTGATCCCATAGCAGGATGGGGTTTATAGGAGAGTATTATTTCCCAATGGCAGAACTCATTATAACACTTTCTTATTGCATGTTAACATGATTTTATTATCCCATGTAATATAAACAAGGGTTCATTACTGCAGCAATGCCTGCAGGGCAGTCTGGCAATGAAACGGTGCTGCTGCAATTCCCAGCAGATCTGCTAGGGGGCGCACGGTGCAGCCTCACAGAAAGCTCCTGATACAGTGTATTCTGCTCCCATCCCTTCTCCAGCACTGGTTTGCACAGTCACATGGGCTGTGTGTGAGTTTAAAAGAGCCCAGATCCTCAGCAGGCAGTGCAGAGCAGGCTTCCAGATACCCATTGGGAACTAGTGGCTGGTGGATGTAACCTGCTGCCTGGACACAGTGAGTACTGATAGGGGAGCAGCCTGTGTTGGTGGCTGTGATGAGGGATGCTCTGAGATAGCACATGGGGACAATGCAAGTTATTACTGACACACTGTCTGCAGTGATTTCATGGAATCAGAAGTGGCTGAGCTAATGTTAAACTTGGATGCTGGTCCAGAATAGCCATTTCATCCAGGCTACCTCTCTGCTGGGCGTGTTAGGGGTTAAACTGATCATTAACTGTTTGTGTATCTGTGCTCCCTTTCCTAATTGTTTATTCCATCACCATGCTGGGCTATTAACCCCCAGCGAGCTGGATCAGAACAGATTGCAAAGTGACGGGCTCAGAGATTCCCCATTGCATTGCTCTGATAGTCTGTTACAATGTATTGTTGAATGCTTCTCCCATCTTTCGTAAACTCCAGATTTGTATTGTGTTATATAATTGGTCGTTTCTCTCCTCTGGGATAAGCTGTGATCTGTACGGAGCCCATTCTGTCCCTGTCCCACCCCCATCTCCGGATGGTCATTTCCAGCCTCCTGATTGTAAGCCCTATCTTTGATCGGCTTCTTCCCAAGGCATCGGTGCCACTGGTTCTAAGTCATTTCCATCTGTACATCAAGGCGTGTGTGTGTTTTGCCTGTAGCTGAGTAAGTCTGGGTGAGATGGAAGTGTTTCTGGGTGCTGGATGCATTGGTGGAGGGAGTGGATCTCTCCAGACCTTATTTAACCCAATTTCAATGCTCTGCATCCGACAGTGACTGAGAAAATGAGTGCTGTCCCCTTTATTTGATGTGCGGTCCCCTTTATTTGATGTGCGGTCCCCTTTATTTAATGTGCGGTCCCCTTTATTTACGGTGTGCTCCCCTTTATTTACTGTGCGGTCCCCTTTATTTACTGTGCGGTCCCCTTTATTTACTGTGCGGTCCCCTTTATTTACTGTGCGGTCCCCTTTATTTACTGTGCTGCCCCCTTTATTTGATGTGCGGTCCCCTTTATTTACTGTGCGGTCCCCATTATTTACGGTGTGCTCCCCTTTATTTACGGTGTGCTCCCCTTTATTTACTGTGCGGTCCCCTTTATTTACTGTGCGGTCCCCTTTATTTACTGTGCTGTCCCCTTTATTTACTGTGCGGTCCCCTTTATTTGCTGTGCGGTCCCCTTTATTTGCTGTGCGGTCCCCTTTATTTGCTGTGCGGTCCCCTTTATTTGCTGTGTGGTCCCCTTTATTTACTGTGCGGTCCCCTTTATTTACTGTGCAGTCCCCTTTATTTGCTGTGCGGTCCCCTTTATTTACTGTGCAGTCCCCTTTATTTGCTGTGCGGTCCCCTTTATTTACTGTGCGGTCCCCTTTATTTACTGTGCGGTCCCCTTTATTTACTGTGCGGTCCCCTTTATTTACTGTGCGGTCCCCTTTATTTACTGTGCGGTCCCCTTTATTTACTGTGTGGTCCCCTTTATTTGATGCGCTGTCCCCATTCCACCACTTTGTTTTTTTTATCGACTGACCCCAAACAGCTCAATTCATGGCGCGTTACAGTCTGATATTAAACATTTCCAACGTGCACTTCTGTCAACTCGCTCCCTAAGAAATCTTTTTGGGAATAAGCCTTTGATTTAATTACTACGTAGAGTCTGCACAATCACTGGCTACATCGGGCTTTTCATGTAATTTACACTCTCTCCCAAGAGCCGTTCAGACGTCTTGAAATAACGACAGGAAAGACAATTAGCTTAATTAGCAACTTAGCATTTTAAGATGACCCTCCATTTCCGTCTAAGACATTTTAATCTTCAGCCTTTGGCAGCACGGCCGCGTCTCGCTGTACGCAGATGATAAACTTTTCGAGTTGAACGACTGTTTTCTATTTACACAGTAGCACGGCTGATAACCCGATGTAAAGCGAAAATACTGGCAGTTTCCTAGCGCCAAACACAAGGGATTTCAAAATAAAAGCACAGGGAGAAGAGGTTCTATAGCTGGCGCTGTGCGATCGTCAATAAACCTCCTCGGGAGAATGTCGTGATTGGATAGAAAGCTAATATTTCCTTCCTATGTAGCAGTCAGAGAGGGATTTATCTAAACTGAGCTTTGTGGTGAATTGATCACAACTTGGCAAATTGGAAAGATAATAATATGGATTTTTCTCTCAACATGAGAAAGTGGATTCACCACAATTCGCTGTTTAGTGAATAGATCCCTTGGTGTCAGCTGCTTTCTGTGTTTGCATAAAGCTTGTTCTGTGTCTTTTCATATTGATTGCGAAGAGTCAAAGTGTGTCTTGTTTGAGCATAATATTCTTGAGATGTTAAGAGAATAATTTGTTTTCTGTATGGAGTCAGATCTATCTGTCTATCTATCTATTAATTATCTATCTATCTATCTATCGCTCTATCTATCTCTCCATCCACACAGTATGTAGGTATAAACAAAGTGTATATATTATTTTTTTTTACTTGACATTTTCTATAGACTGTGCATAGTTGTTCTCTTATTTGTTCTTTGTGTGAATGCTGCTAAACGTTGTGCGTGCGTGTGTGTGTGTGTGTAATTTTATCTGTGTGTTTCATTCCTATACTGTCCGTACTGGTAATGGGAGAGAGGGCGACAGGGTAAACTGATTTATAGTAGGAGAGTTTTCTGAGAATCATAATTTTTATTATTAAATCCGCTGCAATCTGAGTTTCTACCGGAATAATAATATTTTTAAGACACTACTAGATTCCCTCAACATTATTAACATTTGTTACATGTCAAAAGACAAACGCAGTTTTATTCTCTTTTCTCTATACGTATATTTTTTTATCCATGAATGTTTTTGAAATAAATAAATAGGTTCAGAGTCCATAGAACTTTCTAAGAATAAATCAATCATCGATTAACGTTTACCTTGCAGTCAGTATTTTCTATTCTTGTTAAAACATGTACCGTTTTCAGTTTAGTGATAAAACGTTTCTCTGAGGTTGGCTGTATGGCTTTATCAACATTGTTTTTATGTTATGTTATATTAAGTTACTGGAGGAGTTTCCATCCAGGACCTTATCACCTCTTTGTGGCTTTGAGTCGCTTTGTGTCCACAGTTTAAACTTTGCTGTGCATTTTGTCTACTTAACTATTTTTAAGACCGTTTCGTTTTTGTATATTTTGAGCAGTTTCTCAAAGCGTAAACTGTGTAATTTTTTTTGTAAAGAAATATCCGCCTTTTTCCTATTTTGCTTTTAAGATTTGTCGTGCCATATATCTAATCTCGTTGGATTTGGCAGCTGCCCTCAGCTAAAAATGTTAACTCCCAAATGATTATAAGATTGCCCCCCCCCTTACCCCTCGTGCTGCGGTTTGATAAACTAATTCATAAGGTTTCACAGACTATTTAGACAAAAGTGAACTATTGCATCCTGTTCAAAGAAACGTTTGCATGAAACATAGTATTAAGTTGCAGTTTTTCAGAGTAAACAGATTTTGTGTATTTTCACAAACTTTGCTTCCTAATTCATAAAATCTTCCCCTTTTTTTCCGTTGCAAACTGTCATTTTCCTGGCCCACAAACTCGTATAATAAACAAGATATAAATGACTTTAGTTTCCTGCTTAACTCGATTTCGTTTTGGAGCTGTATGAGGGGCGGGAGCAGGCGATAAACTGCTTATATCTGCAAAAAAAACCTTGGGAAGTTTGTCCATTGTAATAAAATTGGAGCAGAATTTGCAGAGAATCCGTTTTATTTGTATAATTTTTTGTTTGTTTTCTTTCTACCTGTTAAGTAACTCCAGGGGAGAGTTTATTAGCCGGATCCCCTCTATTTTTCTTTTTCTATTTTCTTAAGTTCCAACACCAGTTTTAATGCCCTCCTAAAAGAGTGAATGGCCTGGATCGTTAGCGGCTAAATCTGCAGATAATTGACCTGCTTTTGATATTTCCCCTCTTTGTAAATGCTACCTGCAGTCCTTTGTAAGCCAGCTCGGTGGGCCAGATACGTTGATCTTACATTTCAACATAAATGGCTGTAATCAAAGGAAAGGCTTTTGGAAGGAGAGTTAAGATTAGATGGTTGTGCAGGAATTCATTTGTATAAACTCAGATTGTTCTGAAAATGTTAACGTATCCTTGGGGACATTTTGAAACCTTTGGGAAAGGTATATGCTTTAAGCACACGTTTAATAATCTGTGAAATCTAATGAGGATTGTTTGTTGATTTAAAAGGGAGATGGAAAGTGTTAGTGAGTATGCTTAGTAATTATGGGATTTGTGAAACACCGTGTGTAAATATGGACCCACGTTACCCAAAATCAATGCATTGGACTACATGTGGGGTTCCTGTGTTTTGTTAGGGAAAGTTTTAAAAGATGTAATAGGAGTTAATCTCTTAAAATGCAGATGTACCAGGATTAAAAGATCAAACAGAGTCAAACACAAACCAGATGGTGTCAATTAAAAAAAAAATGTTTTATAATACAGTCTTATTGGGTTTATATATGTATTTATTCTCCTCCTGTCCCCACTGGCGAATTTTACACTGGTTTCAGTAGATTTCCGCTAAGGAAAGTTTAAAACAGAGAAAACTCAAGGACAGCTAACAGAGTCCCCTCAAATACACTGGTTAGAAAGCAAGGTCAATATTTTTTCGTTTTTACTCACTAATAGTAAACGAATTGAAGAATGCTGGGGATGTGTATAAGGCTAACACAGTAAAGGAATTGAAGAATGCTCAGGATGTGTATAAGGCTAACAGTAAAGGAATTGAAGAATGCTCAGGATGTGTATAAGGCTAACACAGTAAAGGAATCGAAGAATGCTCAGGATGTGTATAAGGCTAACACAGTAAAGGAATTGAAGAATGCTCGGGATGTGTATAAGGCTAACAGTAAAGGAATTGAAGAATGCTCAGGATGTGTATAAGGATAACACAGTAAAGGAATTGAAGAATGCTCAGGGTGGGTACAAGGCTAACACAGTAAAGGAATTGAAGAATGCTCAGGATGTGTATAAGGATAACACAGTAAAGGTATTGAAGAATGCTCGGGATGTGTATAAGGCTAACACAGTAAAGGAATTGAAGAATGCTCGGGATGTGTATAAGGCTAACACAGTAAAGGAATTGAAGAATGCTCAGGATGTGTATAAGGCTAACACAGTAAAGGAATTGAAGAATGCTCAGGATGTGTATAAGGCTAACACAGTAAAGGAATTGAAGAATGCTCAGGATGTGTATAAGGCTAACACAGTAAAGGAATTGAAGAATGCTCAGGATGTGTATAAAGCTAACACAGTAAAGGAATTGAAGAATGCTCAGGATGTTTATAAGGCTAACACAGTAAAGGAATTGAAGAATGCTCGGGATGTGTATAAGGCTAACACAGTAAAGGAATTGCAGAATGCTCAGGATGTGTATAAGGCTAACACAGTAAAGGAATTGGAGAATGCTCGGGATGTGTATAAGGCTAACACAGTAAAGAAATTGAAGAATGCTCAGGATGTGTATAAGACTAACACCGTAAAGGAATTGAAGAATGCTCAGGGTGGGTACAAGGCTAACACAGTAAAGGAATTGAAGAATGCTCAGGATGTGTATAAGGATAACACAGTAAAGGAATTGCATAATGCTCAGGATGTGTATAAGGGAACACAGTAAAGGAATTGAAGAATGCTCGGGATGTGTATAAGGCTAACACAGTAAAGGAATTGAATGCTCGGGATGTGTATAAGGCTAACACAGTAAAGGAATTGAAGAATGCTCAGGATGTGTATAAGGCTAACACAGTAAAGGAATTGAAGAATGCTCGGGATGTGTATAAGGCTAACACAGTAAAGGAATTGAAGAATGCTCAGGATGTGTATAAGGCTAATGCAGTAAAGGAATTGAAGAATGCTCAGGATGTGTATAAGGCTAACGCAGTAAAGGAATTGAAGAATGCTCAGGATGTGTATAAGGCTAACACAGTAAAGGAATTGAAGAATGCTCAGGATGTGTATAAGGCTAACACAGTAAAGGAATTGAAGAATGCTCAGGATATGTATAAGGCTAACGCAGTAAAGGAATTGAAGAATGCTCAGGATGTGTATAAGGCTAACACAGTAAAGGAATTGAAGAATGCTCAGGATGTGTATAAGGATAACACAGTAAAGGAATTGAAGAAATCTTGGGATGGGTATAAGGCGACCGCAGTAAAGGAATTGAAGGAATTAGGAAGGCGGAACATGATGGACACATCCCTTTCCAGCCTATGTAATACCCGGGACGTGTATAAGATTGTTGAAGCAAGCAGTAAAATCAGTTTGGCATTTCCTCATGGTAGATTAGATGTATTCTATCATTCTGTATCACAGTGATAAAGCCACAAGTATCCTTCTGACACCAATGACATGATGCTTCTTTTAAATTGATTTGATTTCGATAGTTTTAATCTAAGGCGGACTAGTACTTTATACTATATGTTTAGGGTGGGATCTTGGCCTCCTTTGTTAACGTTCATTTTTCAGCTAGCAATATGGTCCTTGCGTTTTTTTGGGGGTTTTTTTGAGGGTGGGGATTTTTCAATATATATTTTTAAATGGGACGGATGTGAGCCCAGAACACACGGCTCATGTTAGAGATAGGACCAAATGACCCCTTTTCTTGCAGTGTTTGAGCCAGACGCTACATAGTTCCTAGCTGGAGTTTATCAGACGACAGGCCATTTCACTTTCACCAGCTGTAAAAATGATTATTGTTCATGTTCAGGAATGCCGAGAGAAGTGCTTTCCAACAGCGATCTACTGTATTAAAAAAAGAATAAAAAAATAAATAAATCCCACTTGTGTGCTCTATATCCCCTCCGGCTCGCCTGCTCTCCCACCCGGCACTGTATACAATTCCTGCAGATCTCTCTCTTTTTGTCGTGCGATGGCAAAGCACATTGTTGGACCTTATTGTCTTTTAAAATGCACAGAGGCACACAACGTTCACATTCTTTTGTCCTCCTGTGTCTATGGCACTGCAGGAGGTGAGCTATCATCATGCACAAACCTCCCACACAGACAATTATTAACCTTACTGTCTTGTTAGGTCCAACAGAATATTCCATGAAAGGTTCAGATTAGCCAGCACACACACATCTGCCAATGAATATACCGCATTCCTACCAGATAAATGACCTAATAAACTATTAAACAGAAACATGCCTTAGTTAGCGATAGGACCCTAGTGAAATAGTGCACCAGATTAATAGTGAAAGAGAACACTTGGACATGTTATTATACATTATTGTTGGATGTTGGTGTGTGGTCCCATAATTGCACCAATTTATGATTGGCTGTAGGTTTTACATATATTGTAGAGTGAGACCTCCACCACAAACAGCATTTATTGCGGATTCGTCTTGAGATTTATGGGGGCATTTGGTGAATTACTTCAAAAGAGCGACAAAAAAATATTGCTTGTAATTCTCTGCTACATTAGACGTGGACAATGGGATAATGTGAGAACACGGGCGCGCGTGGCCAGACCCAACGCGGTATGTCGTAAAGGAAGAACAAAGTATATCACGACCAACAGCCATAAACGAACTTGGGAAACTTAGGCATAGCTTTAGGAATAAAAATTGCTAATAGTATCTTAGTAGACGTGTAAAGCAGGAATAAACGTCTGTATGTTAACAAATCTTTGAAAAGCACTTTAGGAATCGTGTGTGTGTGTGTGTGTGTGTATATATATATATATATATATATATATATATATATATATATATATATATATATATATATATATATATATATATATATATATAAAAAATGCAATAATCCCCTGCACTCACGCTCAAAAAATGACGATACCGGGCGCATCACCAAGGCTCCAATAGACAGAAATCCACCAAGGAAGGCTGCTCTCCGGGTTTAAAACAAAAATTTATTGATACAGCGGGGGCCGAAACGTTGGTCGTTATTTTTAAACTGTATCAATACATTTTTGTTTTAAACCCGGAGAGCAGCCTTCCTTGGTGGATTATATATCCACCAAGGGCTAAAAAGATAAAAACCTTTACTCAATAATAGTTTATCCACTCCAGAGTTTTGGCAGTAGCCATTGTAGGCACTTTTGCCCATTCTAAGGACACCTGTAGATAAACCAGGGATTGCGCCGGCTTGCCTGGATCTGCAGACGGTTCCCGGCCATTTATTTTACTTACAATAAGGATTTCCGAGTAACTGTTACTGTGTATTTAACATGATTGCACTTAACTTATTTTGTATTGAGAGGAATATGAAAAGATAATCAGAGTGTAAGACAGTTAAAACAACCAATAACAGACAAATATTGCTAAATATTTTGAAACCAATTGTGTAATAGAAAGATTTTAAGGAGACCTTGTCGGAGGACATTTTACATATACGTCTATAACAGGTTTTTATTTGATCTATTCAGACATACCAGCAGAAAAGCACATGTTTTCTTTTGATAAATCTCTCCTTAAGATCTGCACAAAACCTGCCTTTGCAAATAAGTAATACAGGGAACTTTATCAAGGTAAAACCAAGTGCTATTTTGGGAGTAAATGTTAAGAATCACCATGAAACGTAGAGAACTTTGCACCCGAATTAGCTTCTGTTCTGCCTTAATAAAATACCTCCCTCCCCACCCCTGAGGGCCAAATACTACATTCACTTAAGCAGCATCAAGATATACGTGCACCGGGCCGCCCAACCATCACGGTCCTGGTGGGATAGTCCCAATTGTTGTGTCTTGTCCCAATGTTCCGACTCTGTTTCTTGGTGACTTGTTTTAATGTCTCTAACTAGCACAGTGTGAGAGCGTTATTAACCGCACTTGCTCAGGACATTAGGACCCAGCAGAGATCACTGACACAGTGGTCTCGGCATGTCCGCCAATTTTTGTGGTTTGTGAGGTCACATGGTCAGTCATAACATCGATGAGGTTGTTATATAACTCATACTCCAAACAATCTATGGGGGGAGGTTCAGGACGCTGTGGGGGGTAGGGCTCTGATGGTACATCCCCGTGACACCACCAGCTTCACAAGTGACATCCAAAATGAGCAGGCGTTCCCGAATCGACAGAAGCGCTCCCTGCCTGGTCCGAATACCCACTACGCCGTGTAACTAATTTAATCATTTGCTCGCGCTGTGCTGCCCAGTGACAGGACTCAGAAATTTAGACATTGGAGAGGCCTGCGCTAGTTAGGTGAGGTCACGGCGGTGGTGGCGGTTACATAAACTGCCATTACAGTTGGAGCTGTATAGCTGCTTATCCACAGGTGGAGCTATGAGTATAGCTGCTTATCCACAGGTGGAGCTATGAGTATAGCTGCTTATCCACAGGTGGAGCTATGAGTATAGCTGCTTATCCACAGGTGGAGCTATGAGTATAGCTGCTTATCCACAGGTGGAGCGATGAGTATAGCTGCTTATCCACAGGTGGAGCGATGATTATAGCTGCTTATCCACTGGTGGAGCGATGATTATAGCTGCTTATCCACTGGTGGAGCGATGATTATAGCTGCTTATCCACAGGTGGAGCGATGAGTATAGCTGCTTATCCACAGGTGGAGCTATGAGTATAGCTGCTGATCCACAGGTGGAGCTATGAGTATAGCTGCTTATCCACAGGTGGAGCTATGAGTATAGCTGCTTATCCACAGGTGGAGCTATGAGTATAGCTGCTTATCCACTGGTGGAGCTATGAGTATAGCTGCTTATCCACTGGTGGAGCTATGAGTATAGCTGCTTATCCACTGGTGGAGCTATGAGTATAGCTGCTTATCCACTGGTGGAGCTATGAGTATAGCTGCTTATCCACTGGTGGAGCGATGAGTATAGCTGCTTATCCACAGGTGGAGCGATGATTATAGCTGCTTATCCACTGGTGGAGCGATGATTATAGCTGCTTATCCACTGGTGGAGCGATGATTATAGCTGCTTATCCACTGGTGGAGCGATGATTATAGCTGCTTATCCACAGGTGGAGCTATGAGTATAGCTGCTTATCCACAGGTGGAGCTATGAGTATAGCTGCTTATCCACTGGTGGAGCTATGAGTATAGCTGCTTATCCACTGGTGGAGCTATGAGTATAGCTGCTTATCCACTGGTGGAGCTATGAGTATAGCTGCTTATCCACTGGTGGAGCGATGATTATAGCGGCTTATCCACAGGTGGAGCGATGATTATAGCGGCTTATCCACAGGTGGAGCGATGATTATAGCTGCTTATCCACAGGTGGAGCGATGAGTATAGCTGCTTATCCACTGGTGGAGCTATGAGTATAGCTGCTTATCCACTGGTGGAGCTATGAGTATAGCTGCTTATCCACTGGTGGAGCTATGAGTATAGCTGCTTATCCACTGGTGGAGCTATGAGTATAGCTGCTTATCCACTGGTGGAGCTATGAGTATAGCTGCTTATCCACTGGTGGAGCTATGAGTATAGCTGCTTATCCACAGGTGGAGCGATGATTATAGCTGCTTATCCACTGGTGGAGCGATGATTATAGCTGCTTATCCACTGGTGGAGCGATGATTATAGCTGCTTATCCACAGGTGGAGTGATGATTATAGCTGCTTATCCACTGGTGGAGCTATGAGTATAGCTGCTTATCCACTGGTGGAGCGATGATTATAGCGGCTTATCCACTGGTGGAGCTATGAGTATAGCTGCTTATCCACTGGTGGAGCTATGAGTATAGCTGCTTATCCACTGGTGGAGCTATGAGTATAGCTGCTTATCCACAGGTGGAGCGATGATTATAGCTGCTTATCCACAGGTGGAGCGATGATTATAGCTGCTTATCCACTGGTGGAGCGATGATTATAGCTGCTTATCCACAGGTGGAGTGATGATTATAGCTGCTTATCCACTGGTGGAGCTATGGTTATAACTGCTTATTTACAGGTGGAACTATGATTATCCACAGGTGAAGTTATGATTATAGCGGTTCGGTGTAGAAAAATCTGCATTTCATTATCTCACCGACAGAAGTCACTTGAATTAAGCACCAAATGTTATCATTGTACTTACTGGGCGCCTCTAGGGACCCCTGGCACATTCCTCCATGCCATGCTGGGCAGGGAGTGGGGTCCTGGGAATTTGATCTGTACGACTGTTAGCTGAAGGAAGGTTTGCTAGCCCGGGGAGTGAGAAGTGATTATGTGCAGGTTTTTCCTCGTAATATTTATATCACGGCTTTTGTTTGACAGAAGATCTCGGTCCAGGTGTTTTTCAGTAATAATGTGTTCATTGTGTCCGTATCGGCTGTGTCGATGGAGTACCTGGTTTGTGTCACGGTTTAACAGGTGGTAGAACCTCAGCCAGGGGTGAAGTATTACGTTACCACATTAGGATCCAGAGGGGACCACAAGCCTCCATGCATTAACCATTTAAATGGTGATTTATTTATTTTAACAAATACTCATACTTTCAGTAGCTAAAGAGGGACAATAGACTCCTTCAAATTCAGAAAGCTCACATGACTTTTCGCACATTCCCATTAGAATTCAGGTGACAAGTCAGAGGTTTTGTACATAAAACCTGAGGTTTAGTCATTGCCTGTAGACAAACTAAATAAAACCAAACTATCAAATGATATCAAACATTTTATGTTCCAAATTTACTAAAAACAAAAGGATAACTTATTATTATTATTATTATTATTATTATTATTATTATTATTATTATTATTATTATTACCATTTATAAAGCGCCAACAGATTCTGCAGCGCTTTACAATATTATGAGAGGGGGGATTTAACTATAAATAGGACAATTACAAGAACACTTACAGAAACGATAGGTTGAAGAGGACCCTGCTCAAATGAGCTTACAGTGTGTATGATGAGCTTACAGTCTATACGATGAGCTTACAGTGTGTACGATGAGCTTACAGTCTATACGATGAGCTTACAGTCTGTATGATGAGCTTACAGTCTGTATGGTGAGCTTACAGTCTGTATGGTGAGCTTACAGTCTATAGGGCGAGCTTACAGTGTGTATGATGAGCTTACAGTCTATAGGGCGAGCGTACAGTGTGTATGATGAGCTTACAGTCTGTATGATGAGCTTACAGTCTATAGGGCGAGCTTACAGTCTGAATGATGAGCTTACAGTCTATAGGGCGAGTTTACAGTCTATAGGGCGAGTTTACAGTCTATAGGGCGAGTTTACAGTCTATAGGGCGAGCTTACAGTCTATAAGACATTACACACGTCGTACAGTCTTTTTTCCTTCAATATCTTTATTAAAGGCAGGCAGCTTTACATCAGAATATCATGCATAGAGTACAGTGAAAACCGAGCGTCCAATCGTCAGGGCATCCAGATACTGCCATGTAAATTGAAAGGATTTCCCTAAATGATTCCAAACCCCGTCACGGACATGTGGGGTGAGCGACGATTTCCTAACTTTATTGTGGGTGCGTCCGAGGTCGTAATTGATATTTGTTTTATCAATGGACGTGAACTGGAATGAACATTCCTAAAGCAGTCTGTTACCTGGCGTGATGGATTAAACGCCGTAATACTCCTGATGAAATGCTTTAAACATGTATACATAGGATCCATGGACGGAGGGTTAGCTTAGTGTATTAGAAGATACTGACTGCAAACAGCGTTTTGTAAGGAGTAACTGTGTGTGAATTTGAGAGTCAGCGATATGAAATGTAGGACGTGATAGCCAGACGAGTCTTCGAAGAGAGAGGAGAGTAATTAAAGATGATTCGAGGTGTCTCAGATGCTTTTCCCCGCGCACCTTTTTAGTTTGGTCTGACATTTTTCTGGCTCATTCGATGTGGGAAAGATTGCATCACAGCAATCAGCTTCCAGGCCAAATTATCTGTAAACTGCGGGCCTCGGAATCCAATCCAAAGTATTTTTTTTTTTATTATTATTTGTGCATACATCGACACCTTCCAACATGTCAACTGGACAGAGAGGGATACCTTAATATTAGGCTCCGTGCTGTTCTGAGTGTGATTTGAGGAAGGATACATTGAGATGTCCTGGCGCTGATCTGAGAAATTTTAGGTGACTAACCAATAACAATTAATTTAAGTAAAACATAATTTAGAACAATGTATCAATTTACCCAGACTGATTTCCAAACACATTTATTGTAGTTTAAAGTCACATTACTGGGAGTATTATTGCTGTGGAGCTCTGTTATACACTCAGACACATTACTGTGAGTTTTATTTCTGGGGAGCTCTGTTATACACTCAGACACATTACTGGGAGTATCATTGCTGTGGAGCTCTGTTATACACTCAGACACATTACTGGGAGTATTATTACTGTGGAGCTGTGTTATACACCGAGACACATTACTGGGAGTATTATTGCTGTAGAGCTCTGTTATACACACAGACACATTACTGGGAGTATTATTGCTGTGGAGCTCTGTTATACACTCAGACACATTACTGGAAGTATTATTGCTGTGGAGCTCTGTTATACACTCAGACACATTACTGGAAGTATTATTGCTGTGGAGCTCTGTTATACACTCAGACACATTACTGGGAGTATTATTGCTGTGGAGCTCTGTTATACACTCAGACACATTACTGGGAGTATTATTGCTGTAGAGCTCTGTTATACACTCAGACACATTACTGGGAGTATTATTGCTGTAGAGCTCTGTTATACACTCAGACACATTACTGGGAGTATTATTGCTGTGGAGCTCTGTTATACACTCAGACACATTACTGGAAGTATTATTGCTGTGGAGCTCTGTTATACACTCAGACACATTACTGGGAGTATTATTGCTGTGGAGCTCTGTTATACACTCAGACACATTACTGGGAGTATTATTGCTGTGGAGCTCTGTTATACACTCAGACACATTACTGGGAGTATCATTGCTGTGGAGCTCTGGGGATTTAGTGACAAAATAGGGACTGTCCCTCCCAAAATAGGGCACTTGGGAGGTATGTAGAAGACATGACTTATACAATTCTTATTTCTGAGCTCATGTGTCATCTAATGTGATAGACTGTTTTTCCTTACAGCTCGTTTAGTTAGAGAAAGGGAAATTTGAGGATTGGAATGCTGGTAAATTAATTTCTACCAATAGTGTTTTAGCAGAGTTTGCAGCAATTCATGATTTAATTTCTCTCAGCAGATAAATAAAGAATATAATCTGATTTTCATTAAAAAAAAAAAAAACATTGATATTAAAAAAATAATAAGTTGCAATATGTGAGGGAAAACTGACACATCTATACCTCAGACATGTTTTTTTGTTGCCATGGTGACATTCTTTTAATGGAGTCTGACATTTCACAGAAGGAAGATACATTAGGGTCATATTTATAAAGAGGCCATAGGGCAAAAGCATCAGGAGCAATCCGTAAGAGTAGTCCATTGGTTTCCATGGCGACTGCTGCTAGTGACACCATGAGAAGTTTAAGATGGTGGGATGCTGAACACCATCCGTGTAATTTGACCCCACCCACCTCTCACTGTAAGCTCCGCCTTCTGGCGAAATATCTAATTTGATTCTTAGTATTCTGTGCATCCAACAATGGGACGGGCTGCAGGAGTCCTATATTGGGACTGCCGTGCCAAATGGGGGCCATCTATAATGTCAGCTGCTTATTAGTGAGAAGTCTACCAACACCACGGTAAATATATGACCATACATAGAGAGTAATGAAAGGTTCAAGGGACACTTTACTGCCCAAATAAATATAAATCATTATTTAGTAGATATGCCGGAAATGGGAACATACACCAATTCTGCATTTAAAAAAATAAAATTGCCGTTATATCTAAAAACAGCTTGCAACGCATGCACATCTCTTATCTGCAGCCTTTGCAAGCCCTCCTCTCCTAACCCCGCCCAGACTTTCTGTGGCTGTCCAATCACAGACTTCCCAATACAGCTCAATGATAAATCTTTGCAAGGCAGGTGCTCTAATAAGCAATTGCTGCCTCGTGAGTTTATCGCCACTGAGCTAAACAAACCAGGAAGTAACATTACCTGTTGTATGGTTAACACCCAGGGGGGTGTAACCAAGTTAATTTATAAAAGTGACAATTTCTATTGAATTCTGCACTTTTTCAAAATGAAAATAGAGGGGACACACTTCAAACCTAAAGTACTTTAGGGGTCTGGAGTGTCCCTTTAATATGTTGGAAATTGTGAATAAAATCTTCCGTCTCACAGCTCATGTCTGTAATGCCGGGCCGGGAATCCAATATATAATTGAGCAAATCTTACTGCGTAATTGGAGGTATTTGTGTTATTATTATTATTATTATTATTGCCATTTATATAGCGCCAACAGATTCCGAAGCGCTTTACAATATTATGAGAGGGGGATTTAACTATAAATAGGACAGTTACAAATAAACTTACAGGAACAATAGGTTGAAGAGGACCCTGCTCAAACGAGCTTACATTCTATAGGAGGTGGGGTGTAAAACACATTAGGACAGGAATTTACAATCAAATAAGGTGGGCTGCCCTTTAGGAGAGGGCAAGAGACAGGTATGTGAGGTAAGGGTTAGTCTTGGAGGCCATAAGCTTTCCTAAAGAGATGGGTTTTAAGGCACTTCTTAAAAGATGCAAGACTAGGGGAGAGTCTGATGGCGGTAGGCAGGCTATTCCATAGGAAGGGAGCCGCCCGTGAGAAGTCCTGCAAGCGCGAGTTGGCTGTACGAGTGCGGACAACGGACAGGAGGTGGTCACGGGCAGAACGGAGAGACCGAGAAGGGACATACCTATGGATCTGTGAGGAGATATTAGAGTTGTTCAGTGCTTTATAGGTGTGAGTTAGTACCTTGAATTGACTCCTATAGCATACAGGAAGCCAATGTAAGGACTGGCAGAGGGGTGAGGTGTGAGAGAAACGACTAGAGAGGAAAATCAATCTAGCAGCAGCATTCATTATGGACTGTAAGGGTGCAGTACGGCTATTGGGGAGACCAATCAGGAGAGGGTTACAATAATCCATGCGGGAAATTACTAGAGCATGGACAAGCTCCTTGGTAGTATCTGGTGCAAGAAAGGGGCGGATGCGGGCTATGTTTTTAAGATGGAATCTACAGGATTTGGCAACATGCTGGATGTGAGGCTCAAAGGTGAGACCAGAGTCAAGTATGACGCCAAGACAGCGCGCTTGCAAGGTTGGACTAATGTTGGTACCACAAACTTGGAGGGAGAGCGAAAGATGAGGATCAGTATTAGGAGGAGGAAAGACAAGGAGCTCAGTTTTTGAGAGATTGAGTTTCAGAAAGCGGGAGGACATCCAGTCAGAGATGGAAGAAAGGCAAGCAGTGACACGTTGCAGGACGGCAGGGGAGAGGTCCGGGGAGGAGAGATATAGCTGGGTGTCATCAGCGTACAGGTGGTAGTGAAATCCAAAAGAGGTAATAAGTTTGCCAAGAGAGGCAGTATAAAGAGAAAATAGAAGGGGACCAAGGACGGAGCCTTGGGGAACTCCAACTGAGACAGGGCAAGGGGAGGAGGTATCATTAGAAAAGGAGACACTGAATGAGCGTTGGGAGAGATAAGAGGAAAACCACGAGAGGACAGAGTCACAGAGACCAAGCGATTGAAGAGTTTGAAGAAGGAGAGCATGATCAACGGTGTCAAAGGCCGCTGAGAGGTCAAGAAGAATTAGTATGGAGTAGTGACCTTTGGATTTAGCTGCGATTAGGTCATTAGTCACTTTGATAAGAGCGGTCTCAGTAGAGTGGAGAGGGCAGAAGCCAGACTGAAGAGGGTCAAGGAGAGAGTTGGAATTGAGGAAATGAGACACACGGGTAAAGACAAGTCTTTCCAGAAGCTTTGAGGAAAAAGGGAGCAGGGATATGGGACGGTAGTTAGAGGGGGTGGATGGGTTGAGGGATGTTTTTTTTAGTATAGGTACTACAGTGGCATGTTTAAGGTCGGCAGGGACAATGCCAGAGGAGAGCGAGCAGTTGAAGATGTGTGTTAGAGAAGGCACGAGACAAGTGGAGAGAGATCTAATAAGGTGAGATGGGACAGGATCGAGCGGGCAAGTGGTGGGGCGAGAGGAGCAAAGAAGAGCAGCCACCTCTTGGTCAGTAGCTGGGGAGAATGTCTGAAGGGTAGGAAAGGCATGATCTATGTGTGATTGAGAAACAGAAAGGCAAGGAGGGGAGAATTCTTTCCTTAGCTGTTCAATCTTGTCAGTGAAGTAACATGCGAAGTTATCAGCAGTAAGGTTAGTTTTGGGGGTGGCCACAGCAGGGCGAAGAAGAGAATTAAAGGTGTGAAAGAGACGCCTGGGGTTGCGGGAACATGAACTAATGAGAGTGGAAAAATAGGACTGTTTGGCAAGGGCAAGGGCTGCACTGTATGAACACAATATGAACCTATAATGGAGAAAGTCTGATTGTGTACGAGACTTCCTCCAGGAGCGTTCAGCACAACGGGAGCATCTTTGAAGGTAGCGCGTTGATTTAGTATGCCATGGTTGGGGGCGGGTCCTCCTCGAGGTGCTTGTTTGGAGTGGCGCTGCAGTGTTCAAGGCAGATGTAAGAGTAGAGTTATATATGGAGATGGCCTGTGAAGGACAGGAGAGGGAAGGGATGGTGTTCACAGGCAAGCTAAAGATTAGTTTTCTCTTCCAAACCACAGTGTTGTAAAAATGATTTTTATTTTCATATTTTTATTCCAGTTTCTAATTGCGGCTGATAAAAGCCACATGCCCGCTATCTCACTATCTGAAACGGACTCTGCGCCTCGCCTGGTCTGGCGTCATGGCTGCCCTGCTAATGAAAAAGTCACATCATTTCCCAGTATCACTACGGGAACCCAGATTAGGTTCAATTATTGGGGGTTTGTTTTTCAGAATGATTTCAAAGTTCTACAACAGATCTCCTCGATGACAGAAATACTTTGCACAGCAGGATATTTGGCTAATTCTTGTCTTTTAATAAAGTAGAGAAAAGTGTGAAATATTCAAAATAACGTCATCTTTATCTGCGACGTTATTACTACTTCAATTTCAAAGCAAGATTTGCGATACCAGATTGATAACTGAATCCTAAATACAACTTGCTTTAACCCCTTAAGGACACATGGCATGTGTGACATGTCATGATTCCCTTTTATTCCAGACGTTTGGTCCTTAAGGGGTTAAAGGGAAAGCTTTTTGAAAACCATGGAAATTATAACCCCATAGTATTTTATCAGGAAGGATACACTTCGATTCTTCAGATGTTGTGTATCGTTCCTAAATTCTAAGCAATATTCGGATTATGTAAAAACATTGTTCTTCTAGTATCAAATATTGTGATAAAAATAGATTTAGAATTTTGATTAAAAAGGGAAAGATCATATATTTTTTTTCTCACCTGGCTCATTGCTGAGCAGACTGACAGACCAGCTATGTTTACTTTTTGTTCGATCCACCTGCGGTGGTGGATGTCCTGTTCTGCTCTAATTCGGTGTGAAGAAACCATTATGGTTCTATAGATTTTGGTGTTTTGGCCTCCCCCCTTAGATTGTAGTAAAAAGATTTTTAAACATACCTTTTTTCCAACACCAGTCTCGTCGCAGCTAGCCCCACCTGGCTCCTCCTCCATGGCTGAGATCATTAACATTGATTACCTCAACCAATCCAATGCATTCTTAGGAAATCATTGGGAGGCTAATGTGCATGTGCGGCAAAACGCTGCGCCAATCAGCATCTCCTCTTAGCGATGGATTGAATCAATGCATCTCTATAGGGAATGTTCAGCGCCACCATGCAGAGCACACTGTGAAGCACTGAGATAGGAAGCACCTCTAGTGGCCATCTGAGTGACTGCTACAAGAGGTGTTACTAGGCAGCAATGCAAACACTGCGTTTTCTCTGAAAAACCATTGTTTACAATGCTCAGCCTGCAGGGACTGACTATACACACCAGAACAACTACATTAAGCTGAATACTGTACATTAATCTGTATTGGTTCTGGTGACCATAGTGTCCCTTTAAGGATTTATTGTAGAGTGGATACACTGTCAATTTTTAGCACTTCTCAGTGTCCGTACCTGAAATATTTGGAATCCAATAAATTAGCTCCTTCTGTACCTGAACAACGTGATCAATTGTGCTTCATACAAAAACGAAATAAAATATTGACTCAAGCATTAATGTTTTTAGGTGTAGTTTCTTCTGGACTCTAGGCATGAGATCACTAAATATCAAATATCTGTTCTAAATTATTTTATTATAGATTAGCTACCAATCAATGTCCACAGTTTCGATGGAAGAATTATTTTGTAAAAATATATTACACAATTTTTCAAACTATCGTAAAATCGTCCACATGTTCTTTTCTATATCTGGTTTTGAAATGTGTTCTACAGATTGTTTGGTATTCTTAAAGTGATATCTGTGTTTAAATAATGGCTTTAACAAACACTCATATAAAATTATACCTTATGCGTTTGTTCATCTGATATATTTTTCCAGTCTCAAGCGGATGTATAAAGCCTCCACTGAATATTATTATTGATGGGAAATAATGAAAGTGTCATCTAGAATGAAGAGACATTATTAGATATTAGCTTGGTGTCTATAGATACAAGCTGTTACTGTCGGGATTCTCTTAATCTCAGGGCAGCTTGTGCGATACAGTGTTGTTTGAAAGGAACACTCCAAGCACTATAACCACTAGAGTGCGCCGTAGTGGTTATGGCGCCTAGAGTGCCTTGGCAACTTTATAGTCAAAGAACGGTTTGACTCCTAACCTGATGTATGTCAAGCACTGTTCCCTGCCTCCACTACCTTAGCTAGAGAGCTGGAGGCTTAGAAGCTTCCGTTAAAGCCTACAATGCAGGGCTAGTTCAATGGCCGCTGTCAACCAATGAGCCAAGTCCAAGTTCTGGACCTCCTGGTTTAGTTCAGACAGAAAGCTTCTCTCTTGCTGATGTGGAGGTAGGAAGTGCCAGCGGTCTCCAGGTAGACATAAAACTGTTCTACTTATAATGGGAGGCACGTCTGGCACCATAATCACAACGGAGAACGGCAGAGATTATAGTACTTGAAGTGTACCTTTAATAATGAGCCAGAGAGTTGTCATTGCTTCTCCAGAAGGCAATATTGTTTCCCATTGGATATTTGGCTGCGTGAGTGCATTATGCTTGGTGATAAAATGTCACAGAGAACTTTAGTAACTTGGACTCTTTCCTGCTGTAGGATCATCGAATGATGGCAACGACCATTCCATTAACGAGGAGCTGAGGGTGATCTGCTAGTGGAAGGAGTACAGGGGTTTTAAACGCGTATAATAGAGAATCCCCCCCAATGTTTTATGCTATGTGATGCGTTTTTTGCATTCGATACTCTTACAGGTTGAGTAAACCCTCTGTGTGTCCAGGAGGGTGCGGTGCTTCGTCTCCTCACACTGAAGGGGTCATTTAGTTAGTTCCTGCTTCCGTCCTCGTTCAGGGTCCCTATCAGGCTGTCGGTTACTGTGCGTTGACGGCCTGTGTTTATGTTGCTGTCGGAGCTGGGGACGGGTTACATATCTGTGTGCTGAGGCAGGGTTTTTGGATGTGTTTGCTGTGTGATGTCATTTGCTAAACGCGCGCACACTGTGTCTGTAATGTTAGAGCCCCTTCCTTGTGTCTCTGCACACTCTCCTACAGCTGTACTGCTGCACAGGTCACAGGCTTCTCCCCGAAGAATTTGAATTCTTTAGATTGCATCAGTCTGACGACACTCTCATTGCAGACACTTAACTCTGTCACTTCAGACAGGGCCGCTCTTACATTATCAGAGAATAATCCCATCAAATCACTAGGCCTACAATAAGCTATTCTCAACAATTCACAATTTAATGAATAAAACTGTTAATTAATTGCAACTCTCCACCAAACTCCAGCAGACTCCAGTTATTTCCTCTCGTTTTTGTGGCAAATGAGCTAAGCTTGCTATTGGCTGGAGAGGCACTTCCTCAGCCAATCATAACTCAGTAATATCAGGAGCTATCTTACCTCCAGCAGCAAGAAATGGCACAAAATAGACCGTTTCAACTTTCCACAAAATATGAACAAAAACCTATAAACAAAAACAGAAATTAAAACCGTGTGTCTAGTTTTCCTCTTCCTGCTCTTATCTCTCGCCACATCTCTTCTTTCTCTCCATGAGGTTTTGTGCCAGAGCGCATTGAGGTCTCCGAGGAGGATCGGCTTGGCCGGTCCTCCTCAGAAAGTCCATGTGTGGGGGTCTTCCGAGCGCTTTGTGGCCTGGATACTGCCCCTGTGACTACTGGCTCGCCCACACGCTAGATGATGTCATTCTTAAAGAGCAACATGGTGTAACGTACTGGGGGAGTGCCTTTCTCCTTCCTATATATTTGCCAGTAGCCTGGTCCTCCTTGATCAGTTGTACTGTGGTCCCTTGTACTGCATGGAGTGTTCCTTGCTATTATTTGACCTGACCTTTCTGCCAGATTCCTGCTCACGAACTTGTGCTGCCTGGACCGACCAACATTTTACTAGTCTGGCTACGTCTCTGCCTTGTCCCTACCGGAACTTCTCTTTGGTTATATTATGGCATCCTGAGCTCCTACTACAATACCTTACAGCTCTGTTTAACATAGACAATAAGCTGTGGTTGTTGAGTAGAATAAACTAGACAGCAATGTCCCCACAGTAAAAGAGCGCACCCCTTCTGCACCCCAAAAATGAACATAGTGATAAAATGGCTTTAAATGATGCAACATTTTTTATATGTTTCTAACATTTAGTAGCACAGTTGGTAAATTCCCTGATTAAACATCCTCTTCAAAAACACAAGGTCCCAGGTTCAAATCCCAGCAAACCTCAGCCCTTCATCCTTCCGATGTCGATAAAATGAGTTCCATCAGTTGGGTAATAATACCATCTACAGGGAGTGCAGAATTATTAGGCAAATGAGTATTTTGACCACATCATCCTCTTTATGCATGTTGTCTTACTCCAAGCTGTATAGGCTCGAAAGCCTACTACCAATTAAGCATATTAGGTGATGTGCATCTCTGTAATGAGAAGGGGTGTGGTCTAATGACATCAACACCCTATATCAGGTGTGCATAATTATTAGGCAACTTCCTTTCCTTTGGCAAAATGGGTCAAAAGAAGGACTTGACAGGCTCAGAAAAGTCAAAAATAGTGAGATATCTTGCAGAGGGATGCAGCACTCTTAAAATTGCAAAGCTTCTGAAGCGTGATCATCGAACAATCAAGCGTTTCATTCAAAATAGGGTCGCAAGAAACGTGTGGAAAAACCAAGGCGCAAAATAACTGCCCATGAACTGAGAAAAGTCAAGCGTGCAGCTGCCAAGATGCCACTTGCCACCAGTTTGGCCATATTTCAGAGCTGCAACATCACTGGAGTGCCCAAAAGCACAAGGTGTGCAATACTCAGAGACATGGCCAAGGTAAGAAAGGCTGAAAGAACAACACACACAAGCTGAAACATCAAGACTGGGCCAAGAAATATATCAAGACTGATTTTTCTAAGGTTTTATGGACTGATGAAATGAGAGGGAGTCTTGATGGGCCAGATGGATGGGCCCGTGGCTGGATTGGTAAAGGGCAGAGAGCTCCAGTCCGACTCAGACGCCAGCAAGGTGGAGGTGGAGTACTGGTTTGGGCTGGTATCATCAAAGATGAGCTTGTGGGGCCTTTTCGGGTTGAGGATGGAGTCAAGCTCAACTCCCAGTCCTACTGCCAGTTTCTGGAAGACACCTTCTTCAAGCAGTGGTACAGGAAGAAGTCTGCATCCTTCAAGAAAAACATGATTTTCATGCAGGGCAATGCTCCATCACAAGCGTCCAAGTACTCCACAGCGTGGCTGGCAAGAAAGGGTATAAAAGAAGAAAATCTAATGACATGGCCTCCTTGTTCACCTGATCTGAACCTCATTGAGAACCTGTGGCCCATCATCAAATGTGAGATTTACAAGGAGGGAAAACAGTACACCTCTCTGAACAGTGTCTGGGAGGCTGTGGTTGCTTCTGCACGCAATGTTGATGGTGAACAGATCAAAACACTGACAGAATCCATGGATGGCAGGCTTTTGAGTGTCCTTGCAAAGAAAGGTGGCTATATTGGTCACTGATTTGTTTTTGTTATGTTTTTGAATGTCAGAAATGTATATTTGTGAATGTTGAGATGTTATATTGGTTTCACTGGTAAAAATAAATAATTGAAATGGGTATATATTTGTTTTTTGTTAAGTTGCCTAATAATTATGCACAGTAATAGTCACCTGCACACACAGATATCCCCCTAAAATAGCTATAACTAAAAACAAACTAAAAACTACTTCCAAAAATATTCAGCTTTGATATTAATGAGTTTTTTGGGTTCATTGAGAACATGGTTGTTGTTCAATAATAAAATTAATCCTCAAAAATACAACTTGCCTAATAATTCTGCACTCCCTGTATTATTATTCAGCTGCTGATTCGGTTTATTCTGAAAACTGCTTTGAATCTCACTGGGAGAAAGGTGCTATATAAATAAAATTTATTATTATTATAGTGAAATATTGGGTGAATAAAAGTGAAAGGAAATAAAAAAAAAACCCCGTAAAATAAAGGAAATATATCAAGTACGAAATCGTAAATATCTTAAAACTGCTTTGTAAAGTCATTGATGCAGTTTTTGTTTTTCTCTCACTTTTTCTGATGTCCTCTCTCTGACACTTGTCATTTTATTCCACTCTCGATTTTTCCCCTTCCTCAGTCTGCCTCTATCCATCGTTCAGTCTGCCATCTCTCCCTGTCTACCCAGTTTGCCCCTTCTACTTCATGTCTGCCAGTCTGTGCCTCTCCATGTCTGCCATCTCTATCCAGTCTGTGCCTCTCCATGTCTGCCATCTCTATCCAGTCTGTGCCTCTCCATGTCTGCCATCTCTCTATCCAGTCTGTGTCTCTCCATGTCTGCCATCTCTATCCAGTCTGTGCCTCTCCATGTCTGCCATCTCTATCCAGTCTGTGCCTCTCCATGTCTGCCATCTCTCTATCCAGTCTGCCCTCTTCCCTACTATATATCTCCCTGTCTGCTATCTCTCCCTGTCTATCCAGTCTGCCTTCTCCCCCAGTGTGCCTTTCCCAGCCTGCCCCTCTCCCCTGTGCCTCTCCTGTCTATCCAGTCTGCCACTCTCCCCAAGTCTGTTCCTCTCCCTGTCTCTCCAGTCTGCCCCTCTCTCCCAGTCTGTTCCTCTCCCTGTCTATCCAGTCTGCCCCTCTCCCCTAGTCTGTGCCTCTCCCTGTCTCTCCAGTCTGCCCCTTTCCCCTAGTCTGTTCATCTCCCTTTCTATCCAGTCTGCCCCTCTCCCTTTCTGCTTCTCTCCCTTTCTATCCAGTCTGCCCCCTCTTTACCTGCTTTCGCCAAAAGAAGACAAATACAGAATCCAGATCTTGCTGCCCCATTCTGTTCAGTGATGTTGCTGATATTGGGACTGTCCTTGTACCCACTGCACAGCGCTACAGAATATGTTGGTGGTATATAAATCACTTCCTTAGCATATGTAACATATTTTACGTCCCTGCCCATTTACTGAAGGGGAATCGATATCAGTGATTTCTGTGAGGTATATATCTAAATTAAGAACATGTTTCCCATGTGTGTGAAAGAATTCCCATAGTTCGTACTAAATGAAAATTATGGACCAGCAATCAATATTGTGCGTATGTAAACAGAGGGAAGGAGAGCCCTTGTGTCAGACGTTACATTCCTGGCTCCTTTGATGCTGACTGCATATTGTGCTGCAGCATAACAACTTATTAAATGCATTATAATTAGCGGCAATCACTCTTAAATCACTTTTATTTTATTTATTTGTATCTCGTGAAAAATGAACACTTGCAAAGATCAAAGAAGGAGTTTGCATATGGACTTTATACATCCCATGTGACGCCATCATTTATTTTAAATGAAGTAAATACCCCCGAGCTGTAAAAGCGCCCGTCACCTGAAACTAGCTGTCGTTGAATCACAGCGGCCTAAACGCTGTCTGTGCGCAGTGCTGACATTTTTATAAAGTTCGGAGGGTCTGAAGATATATTTAAAGCAGATCTGTTACACTAGGAGTCTCTGCAGATGGTGGTATCTGGTGCCTGATGGGAGACATTCGCTCACTGCCATCTTCTTTCTCACTCCTCGCATGCTAAGAGCCGTGGGGCCATTTTTGTTCCCTTATCCCTTTACAATAGTAAAAACAAGAACCAAACTAAAGTCACATGGGACCCCAAATCTGAAACCATAGAGCTTACTGTGCAAAGAAATACCATAGGCCGCCATCACGTATTATGCAAGAAGATGCATTTTCCCATTTTCCATCAGTCACAACAGCTAATTAAAAAGTCAAAGTGAGGCAGCCAGATGTTAATCAATATTCTGGATTGCCCTGTTTTGCCTTTTCAGTAGACATAAATTAAAAATGTAATTTTTGTTCAATTAAAATTAATTGAATTAATTATGAGTCCTTCGCTGTGCCCTTCAGTCCCTGGATTGTAGGCATTCAGAAATTTACCAGGATATTTACCATAGTGAGAAATTAAAGGGAGTTCGAAGTGAATTCCAAATGTAAGGCCAGAGAAGCCAATCTGAAAACTTAATGAACGTGACATTATAGCCACCAGAGCCACGACAGCTTGTTATAGTGTCTATAGTCAGTCCCTTGTTATAGTGTCTATAGTCAGTCCCTTGTTATAGTGTCTATAGTCAGTCCCTTGTTATGGTGTCTATAGTCAGCCCCTTGTTATAGTGTCTATAGTCAGTCCCTTGTTATAGTGTCTATAGTCAGCCCCTTGTTATAGTGTCTATAGTCAGCCCCTTGTTATAGTGTCTATAGTCAGTCCCTTGTTATAGTGTCTATAGTCAGCCCCTTGTTATAGTGTCTATAGTCAGCCCCTTGTTATAGTGTCTATAGTCAGCCCCTTGTTATAGTGTCTATAGTCAGCCCCTTGTTATAGTGTCTATAGTCAGCCCCTTGTTATAGTGTCTATAGTCAGTCCCTTGTTATAGTGTCTATAGTCAGCCCCTTGTTATAGTGTCTATAGTCAGCCCCTTGTTATAGTGTCTATAGTCAGCCCCTTGTTATAGTGTCTATAGTCAGCCCCTTGTTATAGTGTCTATAGTCAGCCCCTTGTTATAGTGTCTATAGTCAGCCCCTTGTTATAGTGTCTATAGTCAGCCCCTTGTTATAGTGTCTATAGTCAGTCCCTTGTTATAGTGTCTATAGTCAGTCCCTTGTTATAGTGTCTATAGTCAGTCCCTTGTTATAGTGTCTATAGTCAGTCCCTTGTTATAGTGTCTATAGTCAGTCCCTTGTTATAGTGTCTATAGTCAGCCCCTTGTTATAGTGTCTATAGTCAGTCCCTTGTTATAGTGTCTATAGTCAGTCCCTTGTTATAGTGTCTATAGTCAGCCCCTTGTTATAGTGTCTATAGTCAGCCCCTTGTTATAGTGTCTATAGTCAGTCCCTTGTTATAGTGTCTATAGTCAGTCCCTTGTTATAGTGTCTATAGTCAGCCCCTTGTTATAGTGTCTATAGTCAGCCCCTTGTTATAGTGTCTATAGTCAGCCCCTTGTTATAGTGTCTATAGTCAGTCCCTTGTTATAGTGTCTATAGTCAGTCCCTTGTTATAGTGTCTATAGTCAGTCCCTTGTTATAGTGTCTATAGTCAGTCCCTTGTTATAGTGTCTATAGTCAGCCCCTTGTTATAGTGTCTATAGTCAGCCCCTTGTTATAGTGTCTATAGTCAGCCCCTTGTTATAGTGTCTATAGTCAGTCCCTTGTTATGGTGTCTATAGTCAGCCCCTTGTTATGGTGTCTATAGTCAGTCCCTTGTTATAGTGTCTATAGTCAGCCCCTTGTTATAGTGTCTATAGTCAGCCCCTTGTTATAGTGTCTATAGTCAGTCCCTTGTTATAGTGTCTATAGTCAGTCCCTTGTTATAGTGTCTATAGTCAGTCCCTTGTTATAGTGTCTATAGTCAGTCCCTTGTTATAGTGTCTATAGTCAGTCCCTTGTTATAGTGTCTATAGTCAGTCCCTTGTTATGGTGTCTATAGTCAGTCCCTTGTTATGGTGTCTATAGTCAGTCCCTTGTTATGGTGTCTATAGTCAGTCCCTTGTTATGGTGTCTATAGTCAGTCCCTTGTTATGGTGTCTATAGTCAGTCCCTTGTTATGGTGTCTATAGTCAGTCCCTTGTTATAGTGTCTATAGTCAGTCCCTTGTTATAGTGTCTATAGTCAGTCCCTGCAGGCTGAGCAGCACTGTAAACACTGCCTTGTCAGAGAAAAGGCAGTGTTTACATTGCTGCCTAGTAAACCCTCTAGTGGCTGTTACTCAGATGGCCACTAGAGGTGCTTCATAGTCGAGTTCAGAGTATGGTGCATGGAGACTCTAAATGTTCCCCATAAAGATGCATTGATTCATTCTCTACGAGGAGATGCTGATCGGTGCCACCCAGGCGCAAAAGCCATAGGAAAGCATGGGATTGGCTGAGATCAACATGTTTGATGATCTCAGCAATGGAGGCCGGGCCAGCTGTGGCCAAACTGTTACGGCAATGGAGAGAAAGTGAGTAAAGTCACCTTAATTTTAAAGGACCACTATAGGCACCCAGACCACTTCAGCTCAATGAAATGGTCTGGGTGCCAGGTCCATCTAGGGTTAACCCCTTCTGCTGTAAACATAGCAGTTTCAGAGAACCTGCTATGCTTACAATAGGGTTAATCCAGCCTCTAGTGGCTGTCTCACTGACAGGCGCTGCGTTTCTCACTGTGATTTTCAGTGAGAAGATGCCAGCGTCCATAGGAAAGCATTGCGAATACTTTCCTATGAGACTGGCTGAATGCGCGCGCGGGCCAGGGACGTCAGAAGAGGGAGGAGAGTCCCAGCGCCGAGGGAGCCCGGCGCTGGAAAAAAGGTAAGGGATTAACCCCTTCCTCCCCCTTCAGAACCACGGGAGTGGGACCCTGAGGGTGGGGGAAATCGAGTATGTTTTCCTGGCACTAATGGTCCTTTAGGTCCACTCTCAGGGGGCCATACACCCAGGCAGCCACTCCAGCACTATAGCATTAGGAATACATGTCCTTATTGTTCCTTAACTTGGAGCATTTTTCCTGTTTAATTTGACCTTGAGCAGATGGTTGTGGGCTCTCTCTCCATCGTTGGATCACTGACACCCACTGTTTTGGGCTGTAGACATATTTTTCTATTTGATTTTTTGTAAGTCTCTTTGCCTTAAATGGATTTTGAGAATTAAAATATTAAATGCTGGAACCACATATAAAAAATAATAATATTTAATAATCACACTAAAATAGCTGTTTTGTATTTTTGAAATAAAACTGCCCAGATTTGACAACGGTTCGGTATTAAAATGGTTGCTATCTGTTTTTTGAGCATGCGCCGTTTTCTTACGTTTAAACCTATTGCTCCATTCTATCTACGTTGGGGAAGATGTGCACTTACATTAAGAAGGGTGTTTCTAATACATTAAATAGAATGTAAGAAGTGCGTGGCCTTTTATTACGTCCATGCAGTAGAAGCCACACTTAGCCTATGGAAGTTGGGTAGTAAGTGGCAAATATAGTTTTCGTGATGAATCTAACTCCATTAATATCCTCAAACAGTGGAATCAGAACCTGGTGCTATCCAGCTGATGGCAGGACAGTTGAGTGGCGTGCAGACAGGTCACCTTAAACGATATAACGAGTAATGGCGGTTAATTAACAGATCAGGCTTCCAGCTAATATTCAGCGTTAATGCTGACACTACAAGAAAGACCTTCAAAAAGCGCTCCGGACTGTTACAAAATGATTCCCTTTGATTTGTCTTAATAAAATACAATTTTAAAAGCACTGTATAAGAAACAGCTAATGAAAAACATTTTAGCATTTTATTTGAAGGCGTATAGTGTGAACACATCCAAAGCAAGTCACCCGGTCCCTTAAAGGCATTTCTATTAGCCAGAATAACTTTGCAGATAATAGCTTATTGCTCATTCTTCTTGTAGCCCATACAGGCGGCCCTCAATGTCATGCAATGTGTTTCTTGTTTCTGATGCAGTTTGTCTTCTGACTGATTTCTGGGGAAGAAACCCTGGTATTGTTGACGTTCTGTCTGTCTTTGTTGTTGAGTCGTTTCACAGGAGATACATTCAGGAGAAGGTCTATCACCTTAGGTTAAAGGTAGACTTTTATTACGTGTTGGCCAATCATTGTTAACACTTTACCTTGATGCTTCAATAAGGTAGCTGTGCCTTCTTCTAAATGTATCTTTGATTGCTTGGGCTATGGCACGGCCCACCAGAAGCAACCTCCACCAACACAATATATGATGGGATTGAGGAGTGGAGCCTGGTGAAATTAAAGCAGTGAGTTCGGGAGTGTCCTTACAGAGGCGTACGGAATAATATTTCCATCTTTGGATTCCAGGCATCTAGTGTCACTTGCACCATTAGCGTACCATTTGTAGCAATTGCACGGAGGTTGGTACCTAGAAAGTTTCTGATGTACTAATGTTTGCACCTTACACCATCTGAACACCTGAGTGACTTAATCTGATATTTACATACAAACTAGGACTCGAGACAAAAGGTGACCAAATAAGGGGTTCTATCTGCCTGGAATGGGGACAGGCCCACCCCAAACGGAGGTGAGACGGTACGCTAGGCTGCCACGAAGACACATTGTGTCCCTCAATCTTGGGAAACTGGGACAGTCCTGTTTAAAGCGGGACTGTCAGGAGGTGTGCGATTAACATGCAGTGAAGGTGTGTATCAATTAGTACGTGTTAATTGTCCATCCTCCAGTGTGAGTATTGTACAGACTGTTTGGATCAGAGGCATCTGCCTGGTTATAGAGAAGCTGAAAAGGGGAATAAATACTCTGGTATATTGTACATGAAAGAGATTTACAGAGCAGTATATAATAATATGCTATATTATAGCAAGAACTATTTGATGTCACCAAATCCCCTTTCCGGGCTTTCCATACAGATTCCAGGTGTTTTGGGGCAGAGAATATATTTTAACATACATTGCATGATCGAGTCTTGCCTGCAGAGCATACCGTTTGCTTTGAGCTCCTAAAACTATTTCCCCCTCGTTTTCTGTCTTTATCTCTGTGTGAAGGTCAGATAGGGAGACGGTCAGCTGCTACTGGTGTCCAATGGCAAAATTGTGGAATTCCCCTGAAGTGTCATTATTTCCTTATAGCATTGTGTGCGTTGGAGACCAGATTAATCATTCCAGTGCCAGGCAGGGCAATGCATGACACTACCCCCAGCGTTGGAAGAATAAAAAGTGAATGTGCTGTAACTGAGCTCATTGACCATTGAGAATACTGGGGGGGGAGGGTTATACCTTAATAAGAAACAGATATTGTGTATTAATGGCCCGCAGGATCTCCTGCCTTCCCCACCCATGGGGTAGGATGAGACTATGATGTCCTGCGGAGTGTTTGTGTCCAGATAGAAGGCTGGTCCCCATCTCCCTCCCCCTCCAGAGGGAGCTTGGCTATTAATGGACAGATTCTGATAGTCACAGCCAACATGTGTGGCTGGATTAAAGAAATCCCTCGCAGCCCTTCTAGAAAGTGAATAATGACTCTGGATGGGGGAACGCACGGCCCCCTTCACATTGCTTTTGTTTTACGCGAGGTAGGAAATCACATTCATACAGTGTGTGGTGGGGGGGTCTCCTGGGTGGTATTTATTAGACATCAGTTGTCTTGTTCTTCCAAGAAGAAAATGGTTTATTTTTGTATATTGTCTTTTATTTATTTGGATATGGGGGATTTTTTTCTACTTCAATTAGATCCAGAAAATGTTAGGTATTTTGTATGTTGTGATAGTTTGTAGGAATCCAACGAAACACAGATGTGGCAAGCAGCCCCGAGTCTATAGATCTAATATCTATCACGTATATACTGTGTACTATATATATCTCATACTGTATATATTAATATCTCATATACACTGTGTAATGTGTGTGTATATATTTATATACTATATCTCATATATAATGTATACTATATACAACTCATTTATACTATACATCATATATATATATATATATATATATATATATAATATATTTTACCAGGAAAGATACATTAAGATTTCTCTCGTTTTCAAGTATGTCCTGGGTCCACAAATCATTGCATTGTTACAGTTAGTGTACAATAAAATACAAAAACAATATTAATATACAAAATGTAACATAGAACAGGTAGGAAATATATAATCACCCATGACCGCTGCATTCTGTTTTGAGGTATGTAGAGAGGGATCTCTTAAAGGACTTTAAGCTTAGGGAAGATTTTAATTTGTGCGGGAGGTCGTTCCACAATTGCGGCGCTCTGTAGGAGAAGGAGGATCGGGCTGCTTTCTTTTTGTATTGAGGTAGACTAAGTAAAGTGTTGGTACTGGATCGGAGGTTAGAGGAGGTGGGAACAGCCGGGGAGAACATTCTGCTCAGGTAGGGTGGGAGCTTCCCAGAAAAGCTCTTAAACACAAGGCAGGAAAGATGAAGGGTGCGCAGGATTCCAGCGACAGCCAGTTTAGTTCTTTTAGCATGTCACAATGGTTGGTCCTGTAATTACATTGTAGCACAAAGCGTCAGAACGAGTTATACAATGTGTTGAGTTTATTAATGTGGGATTGCGATGCAGATGCCTATACTACATCCCCATAATCAATGATTGGCATCAGCATTTGCTGTACAATCTTTTCCTTTACTGTAGGGCTTAGGCAGGATTTGTTTCTGTACAGGGCACCTAGTTTTGGATAAAGTTTAGATGCAAGCTTTTCTATGTGGAAGCCAAAAGATAGATTGGGGTCTAACATCATACCCAAGTATTTGAAAGAGTGGACTGCGGTCAGTGTGCCATTTGAAATTGTTTTGATGGATAGGTGGGAATTGTGTAATTTGTGTAATTTAGGTACTGTTCCAAAGAGCATTGTGACAGTTTTGTCAGTGTTCAGGAACAGTTTGTTTTTTGCGAACCACTTTTCTACCTCTGTAAACCGGTCTTGGAGCACAGCCTCAAGCTGCGGTAAATCGGAATTGCTCGCATAGATTACTGCGTCGTCTGCGTACATGTGTACATTTGAGGATTTGCAGACATTAGGCAGATCATTTATAAATAATGTAAATAGTAGGGGGCCGAGAATGGAACCTTGGGGAACACCACATGTGACTGGGAGAGGGAGGGAGTCGCTGTCAGAAATGGACACATATAGCGAGCGATCCGATACATACGATTGAAACCAATTTAGAGAATGATCACCAAAACCTGAGTTTTTGAGTTTGTGCAGTAGAATGTCGTGGTCTACCATGTCAAAGGCCTTTGCAAAATCAAGGAAAATAGCTCCAGTTAGGTCTCCTTGTTCCATGCCAGTCTGGATGTCATTGCAAACTTTTAAGAGGGCAGTTGTAGTGGAGTGATTCTGGGGAAAGCCCGATTGATCAGGGGTCAGATAGTTTGAATGTTGGTAATACTCACATAGTTGCGTATGGACAAATTTTTCTAAGATTTTTGACAATACCGGGAGCAATGATATTGGGCGATAGTTAGAAACCAAAGTAGTGTCACCACTTTTATGGATAGGCACTACTCTCGCAGTCTTCCAGAGTTTGGGTATGTATCCAGACACCAAGGATTCGTTAATTAGGGTTGCGACGGGTTTAGCAATTGCCGGCACACTGAGCTTCAACAGCATTGCTGGGATTTGGTCAGGTCCGGACTGGTTTTTCATTTTTAGATTATTAAGGTGTTTTTTAATGACACTAATAGGTACAGGTCTAAAATTTTACTTGTCTATGTTGGGTCTTTGCAAATTTAGTGAGACCTGCTCCACATTTGTAGTTTCAGGATGTGTGCCATTTATTAGCTTGGCAATCAGGGCAGTGGAGCATCCGACAAAATAATTGTTAAAGGCATTTGCTACATCTAAGGGAAGTTGCAGGGTTTGGTTATCCACTTTGACAGTGGAGGGTTGGTAGTGGATTGGGGGAGTTTGTAATTTATTTATGACTTTCCAAAAGTTTCTAGGGTTTGAGATGTTATTGTTCAGATTTTCACATAATTAATTCTGTTTTGAATTTTAATTTTTTCTTTGTTTTTGTGCAAATATTACGTCATTGTCTAAATGCACAGTGATCGTTCATAGAGCCAGTACACTTGAACTTTGACCACAATGAATCCCGAAACTGGTACATTTGGATGTATATATATATATATATATATTATCATACTATATTCTTTTTATATATCTCATACTATATACACTGCGTTTGTGTACAGTATATTAAATCCCAGTGAGATACAATGTAATCATTAGCTGTTTGCTGTCTAACTGAAAAAAACAAAATGATCATCAGAGCTTACAATCTATAGCGGGAACTCTGGAGAAAAGGCTACAGTCAGATACGTGTGGCTCATTAGCTATGGTTTCACGTTAGACATTCCTGCACCTGCTGGCTTTTACATGCCCCATAGATGGAGAAATTAGGACCACAGGATATATTAAAATTCATCAAAGCTGTCATATATCACAAGGTGACTTTGTATCTCCAGGACCTTCCTTATTTGAAGCATTATTAGCCGTGTGGACCTTTGACAGCACCACAGGGTGCCGTGTGCATTGCTCTTGCTCCTGTAGGGTGCTGAGCTACGATCACACGGCGATTGTTCCGTGACATCCTGTCTGACCTGCCTGATCTTAAAGCTTCTATGCTCTAATTCTTCAGACATCCCGCAGATCGACCGTTAACCCTTTACCCTAACATTCAGCTCAGCTCAATTCAAGAAAATCTTCCCTTTTTACGAAGCATCCTGACTGCCAATAACGATTGCCTGAGGTTATAACAAGAACACATCACGAGAAAACATTCCGTAAATGTTAAATACCATGCTTTGTAGAATGTGATGTTTCGTGGTCTACAGAACAGAACCCGTAATAATTGTGGATACCAAATTATGAAAAGTTATTGGACAAAATCTGTATGGTTATACGTGTTCAGGATAGGGTTTGCTAAAACGGTCATCGAGCATACATTGCCTTCAATTCTGGACAATTAGAACTCCTTGATTATGAGATTTCAGTAAATAGATAAATAACTCTTACAGTCTTCGGTTGGGGAGGTGAGCGTTTCTGTGTCTTGAGCCCACAGTGGTCCAGAAATAATATTGTGGCAGGACGTGAAGTCATTGGCTGTGAATGGACTCTCGTAATGGAACCTGTTTACTCCTGGGGCGGTGGTGTACAAATTAACAAAAACACCAAGTGAGATTAAACATTGACTTGTCCATCTTGGTGGCTGGGTGAATTGGTTTACAAAGATACTTTTTGTCAAATCATAATGAGCAGCCATGATTCTGCTATGTTTGTTTTCCCGAGTTACTTGGTCACTATGTCGCAATAGTAAATATAATTTAGTGGGGTCCCTGAAACCTTAAACTGTATTCTTCCAGGAATTCATTTTGCAGCTAAACTGGCCATTCCTGAATGCCACATGTATTTGATTTCAGCATGCAGGGTCTGCCCTCAGTGAGTTGGCATGGCTTGTTGGTGATTCCACTCGATGTTCTCAATTAATCAGCATTTTTGTTTTGTAAAATATGTGCTCATGTCGCTGAGTCCACTTTTAATGATGTCAGTTTATTCTATTCTAGGTTAATTTATGAAATGGCAGTCTGAAAATTCTATAGTTGGCACTTGGTGGCTACCAGTGGCTAGTTGTCAGGCGTTCTGGAATATGAGTTTAAATGAAAGTGGATTAAATGAATCCACCGATACCAGTGGGGAGTTTAATTATGGTCTCCACGGCAGGTAATTTTAAGTTTGAGTGTTGTTGAGTTCTCGTAAATCTGTTTATTCAAAAAGTGAAATGTTTGTTTGTTTTTTAAAGGGGGGGGGGGGGGGGGAGGGGCGGAATGAAAGGGGCGAATGGGGGGAGGAATTCTGCTCTCCGTAATGAAATCTTTGGAAGGCAGAGCTGTGTTTTTTGATGTATTATATGAGAATTTTTGTGTTGGTTTAGTACGTGGGCTGCTCTGTTCAAAGATCGAAATGAGACTCGCGTATCATATGTATCATAATTGTCCTGGTAACAATTTCTGTTGGGGGGTTTTCCCCATAAAAGGATAGCCTGAACTGAACCTGCCTCTGGAATTCCGATCCTTGTGGTGTTCCTCCCGGCTCCCTCTGTGCCGGAACTGAATCGCCCTCCATTCTGTACTCTGCCATGAGTTCTGTAACAAGTACTGCTTTCTTCTTATTGCTGGCTTGTATACCCCTTGCCTCTAGGAGGTCCTTTAGCGTGGAGCGTTTTAGCGCAGAAAAATCAATCTCCATCCGTACTCCATTTACGCTTGTTCCTCTGTGAGTTTGGATCCCACCGCTGCCACCAATGTAGCGGAGAGCCGATCTTGCACAGCTATTCTCCACTAGAGATTCCAGTGAGGCTCAGGAACAAGGTGATGTTAAGTCCATAGGCAAGGTTTCCAGCAGGTAAAGTAATACAGCAGTATCCCCATCGCAATCCCAATAACTGGACGACACACAGTTTCAGGAGTAGACTGACAAGCTTTATTCCACAATTCCTTATAAAGCCCTCTCCCATGCAAGGGAGGAGGTTCTATCACTTAAGACATTATCCAATCTCTAAGTATTAACTTCCCACAGATCTCCTCCCCTCCTCTAGCATCATAATCCCCTTATTGTGTACACAGTTTTCCCCGAGTTTTGGATGTACCCTAAATACTTGGGGTACATCCACAAATCCAACATCCCCAGATAGCTCTATTCTGGGGGACCAACATACTTAAAAATTAGCCCATTCGGATGAATGGTTCGTGAGATATGGGGTTCCAAAGATTTGACCGACCGCATGGGTAAAGTATCCGAAAACAGTTCCATGCATTTTGGCCCTGCGGTCGGTCACAAACAAGGGAATGAAAACAGGCGAATTGCCTGTGTTATAGAGCCTGGAGAGGGTTTGAATGAATTCCCTTGTTTATGGGGCTCTTTCTACCGAACGGTGGGTCATTCGGTAGTTTCCATACGAATTTCTGGAAGTATGGAGGTCTCAGCGGTGTTTGCCTAGTCAAGTGTCCGATTTTAGTTCCAGACACTCGACGGCAAAACACCGCTGTTCGGTAGTTTAAGATGGCCGCCGCCACGTGTTTGTTTCCCGAATGGCGGCCACCCAGAGGACAAAGACCACACTGCACTGATTGCCAATTACCTGTTTGCAACATTGTTGCAAACGGTAATTGGAGGCACACTCATTTCTGGGTGGTCTGGTTGTTCGGTAGTTTCATTCCCTTGTTTTATTTGAATGATTCTACCGAACAACTAGAGGAATACAATTCTTTACATACATTTAACTGTCATTATACCCGGATACCATGCTTTCTATACATGTACATACACATTAAACCAGCCATATGACCAAATACACTTATTCTCATACATGTCGTGGGACAGCCCGGTACCAATCCGCTACAACTTATAATATGATCTACCCTCCCCTGTTACATAGCACTTAGATGTAGGTTAACACTGGCACCAACTATGCCTGCCTTATAATACGATCTACCCTCCCCTGTTACATAGCACTTAGCTGTAGGTTAACACTGGCTCCAACTATGCCTGCCTTATAATACGATCTACCCTCCCCTGTTACATAGCACTTAGCTGTAGGTTAACACTGGCTCCAACTATGCCTGCCTTATAATACGATCTACCCTCCCCTGTTACATAGCACTTAGATGTAGGTTAACACTGGCTCCAACTATGCCTGCCTTATAATACGATCTACCCTCCCCTGTTACATAGCACTTAGCTGTAGGTTAACACTGGCTCCAACTATGCCTGCCTTATAATACGATCTACCCTCCCCTGTTACATAGCACTTAGATGTAGGTTAACACTGGCACCAACTATGCCTGCCTTATGTAACAGGGGAGGGTAGATCGTATTATAAGGCAGGCATAGTTGGTGCCAGTGTTAACCTACAGCTAAGTGCTATGTAACAGGAGAGGGTAGATCGTATTATAAGGCAGGCATAGTTGGAGCCAGTGTTAACCTACAGCTAAGTGATATGTAACAGGGGAGGGTAGATCGTATTATAGAAGGAGGCTAAACTTGCTACTTAATATTGTAATATAAGAACATCTACCCTCCTACCTTGTATACTAGTACTCTGCTCTAAGTGTTATTATATTACAATACAATCAATCCTCCTGTCCCTTATCCTAGAACGTAGCACTAGGCTAGACCTGTTAGTATCATATTGTAGTAAGTATTATTAGATTTTACATTGTTAGAATACATTTTTTACGGACGTGTTCTGCTAACACATTGTATGCAACTTTAATGATTCAACATAATAACACTGATACTTTATACTCCAACGAAACCTCATAAATAATAAATTAACCAATATGTTAACCAATTTAACCAAAACTTATGTCTGAGGGCTAAAGGAATCAAAGTATCTAAAAGCCGAACAGAAGCTGAATGGATGTCCGTCTCATTGTCTGGGTGTCGTAGTGACCCCTCCACCAGTACAAGCTTTTGATAGTCTTCTCGTTTTGATAGCAGCTATTCATTTGACAAAGAAACAAACGCTTCTCTGCTCAATGCTTGCAAATTCAACTTTTACCAAAGCAATTATATGTTCAAAAAGTCAGATACGTATTTTTAGTCTTAAATATTATTACCCTGTAAATGTAGGAAAAGGTTTCGATATTACAAAGTAACACCGCATTGCTGGAGGTTTTTTGCAGAGTATCTGCCTTCGCACGGCTCGTTCCCACGAGTGACTGGGATTATGGCGTTTCCTTTCCACCAGCTCAAATCCGGAATCTTGATTGTATTAATTACAATGGATTGAAATGTTAAAAGCTTTTTTGGCTTTAGAGTTTCCTTACCTGTTTCTGCAAAGCGTCTCATTCACTGGTGAGGAGATACTTGTGAGAAGGAATTTTATGAGTGTTGTGGAACGTCAAGGTTCCTAAACAGTTCCTCCAATAGTTAGTTTTGGAAACATTTCACAGTTTGTTTGCTAACTGTACCGGGTGGGAGACTTTATTTCTAGAAACTATGAGTTCTCTTCTTTAAGATTTCATTCTTTAGAATCCGGCTATTTTTAGAGTTTTTGAGTGCTCTGATTTATCTCTAGTAACTGGGGAATTCATGGTTATTGGTGGAATGAAAAAAAATATCCCTTTTTTTTTTTTGCAATAGTTAAGCAGAAGGAAGGGCAGGCCAGAATTTTTTGTATATCCAAACGTTCCTGAAAGGTGTTACATTTACGACCTTGGCTATGAAACTCTTGCATTGATCTTGGATCCTATACAGTGGAGACTGCAGCTGTGTAATCTTCCCCCATACTGCCTCATTAACATGCCTGCTCTGTTCTCGGAGGGACCACCTCTGGCTGGCGAAAAGACTGTGGCGGTTTCATTGCGCGACCTCTTGCCTTACACTTCCAGTTAGTTTAAGGACACCTGGTTACCTCTGAAAACCTTGGAATAACCTCCTTAGCGCATTCAGTAATCGAGCAGTTGGATCTGTTACTGGTACTATTACCAAGAGGGATTTATTAAATTAAAAAGTTAGTATGCTTTGTTTTTGCTTGATGTAATACCATAAAAAGCCAGGTCGACAGTTAGGCAATACACACGTTAAAGGCTTCAAACCATTGAGTAAACCATTCATTCACCATTGACTTTTCAATAGGTAATGGACCATGACAAACAATGTGTTAACAATCTGTAATCATAGATTTTCACTTACTCCCCTTGGAACTGTTTATGCTGCCGTACTTAAAAGGTTCTCAATCCCAGCCCTTATCAGCATGCCCTGACTGTTTGTTTTTTGATCGGTTGCTGAATTTGTTAAACCTTCCACCTATCGTATTTAATTATTTAGTAACTGATGCAAGTTTGAGAGGATGGGCTGTTTTGGGGAAAAAAAAACACACCATATATTTAAGTTTTTATGTTAAATGTTTTTTGAGTTTTATAGTGTGATTTTCAAGGACAGTTTAATTCATGTAAACATGAAATATAAGGTAAACAATTGGTATTCCAGGAAAACAATACGTACAGACAAAAAAGGCGCATTTATGGTAGTTTGGTGATGACATCCCACCAGTTTAAGGTTGACATATTCCTATATGAGGTGAACAAGGCTGAAGGTCTACTTACATCCCTGTAAGATGTTTCAAGCATGGATATTGAAGGTACCGTATGTTATTGTCTCAGACTGGGCACGACTCCAGTGGCATGGAGAAGTTAACTTCTATTGATAATCAGCACGTTTCAATCAATGATGTGGCTGTGTTTAGTAAGAAGCTTAGAACTGGTTTGTTACATCCAGACATATGGACACAGGGATTAACTAAAATATCACTGCCAACATCAAGTCCTGAGACTTGAGGTGAGACTCGTAACTCAAGTGTTGAGGAAAGAGTTTTGTGTAAATTGTGAGAAAAGATGTTATAACACAAACTGCGACTAAAGCAAAGGTAAGTTGTGTGTAACTGTGCAACAGTCTAGTGAAACAAAAAGTTACTTATCCGTCTGGATCCAGATTTATCATATAATAGTGTTTAATACCTTGGTAGAATGGGCATGGCACGTTGTGTTTACCTTTATAGTGTGGGCATGGCATGCTGTGTTTAATACCTTGATAGTGTGGGCAAGGCATGCTGTGTTTAATACCTTGATAGTGTGGGCATGGCATGCTGTGTTTAATACCTTGATAGTGTGGGCATGGCATGCTGTGTTTAATACCTTGATAGTGTGGGCATGGCATGCTGTGTTTAATACCTTAATATTGTGGGCATGGCATGTTGTGTTTAATACCTTGATAGTGTGGGCATGGCATGCTGTGTTTAATACCTTGATAGTGTGGGCATGGCATGTTGTGTTTAATACCTTGATAGTGTGGGCATGGCAAGTTGTGTTTACCTTGATAGTGTGGGCATGGCAAGTTGTGTTTACCTTGATAGTGTGGGCATGGCATGCTGTGTTTACATTGATAGTGTGGGCATGGCACGTTGTGTTTACCTTGATAGTGTGGCCATGGCACGTTGTGTTTAATACCTTGATCATGTGGGCATGGCAAGTTATGTTTACCTTGATAATGTGGGCATGGCATGCTGTGTTTAATACCTTGATAGTGTGGGCATGGCATGCTGTGTTTAATACCTTGATAGTGTGGGCATGGCATGTTGTGTTTAATACCTTGATAGTGTAGGCATGGCACGTTGTGTTTAATACCTTGATAGTGTGGGCATGGCATGCTGTATTTAATACCTTGATAGCGTGGGCATGACACGTTGTGTTTAATACCTTGATAGTGTGGGCATGACACGTGTTTAATACCTTGATAATGTGGGCATGGCACATTGTGTTTAATACCTTGATAGTGTGGGCATGGCACGTTGTGTTTACCTTGATAGTGTGGGCATGGCATGCTGTGTTTAATACCTTGATAGCATGGGCATGACACGTTGTGTTTAATACCTTGATAGTGTGGGCATGACACGTTGTGTTTAATACCTTGATAATGTGGGCATGGCACATTGTGTTTAATACCTTGATAGTGTGGGCATGGCACGTTGTGTTTACCTTGATAGTGTGGGCATGGCATGCTGTGTTTAATACCTTGATAGCATGGGCATGACACGTTGTGTTTAATACCTTGATAATGTGGGCATGGCAAGTTATGTTTACCTTGATAGCGTGGGCATGGCAAGTTGTGTTCACCTTGATAGTGCGGGCATGACACGTTGTGTTTACCATGATAGTGCGGGCATGACATGTTGTGTTTTATACCTGATAGTGTTGCATCTGTATTCTCCCAGGAACTGGTTCCCCGCGATAATAGTGATTAAGCTTATTGTTAAAGGAATGTAGGTCAATATTGATCTGAGTTATATGCCAATAAGGGGCTGTCCTTTCCCTATCACTGTCTCCTCATCTTAGCACAGCACTTTGGCCAAGGAGTTCCAAAGGACTGATACCATTATGCAATATGAAGCTTAGTATATTTCAATGTATATACTAATTCATCTTCACTTCTGGTGTGTTCTGCCCAGTAAATTACTCAATCGAGAATGCTTAAATTAAGAGTTTGATGTATTTGTTGATAGAGTTATAGAAAATACACTTGAGAGACTAGAGAAATATATCTCATTTTACTGAAATATCTTGAAAGTCTTGGACATGTTTAAAAATGTTTTTTAAAAAACACATAGGTTGCTTTAATGTTCTATAAAGTCATGTAACATTGTGAACGGGTGATGTAACTATTAGGATTTAAGAGAACGTTTTCCCATGTGAAATATGAAGCCACACAATGCTTAGTATGGTGAGTATAGAATGTTCGGAGATAAAAAGCATCACAATTCCGAAGGAAGAACACCGGCACGTGCCCAGTGACACGTGTACAGCGCACTACCATCACTAACTATAGAACTCTTAAACAGGATTCAGGAGACACCTCCAGTGCTTTAATTAAATGTTATATCAGGTTCTCACAAGTTCAAAAAAATAAAAATAAAACAAAAATGGATTTTTACTTTTTCTTTTTGAGCATCAAGGTTGAGGATCTGGAAGATTATCAAAAGAAATTAGGTGACACATTTCACCTTGGTCCAAAAGACTAAAAGGTTAAAAAACTGATAGTGTACACATTATCTGTGATTGAACTCATTGTCAACTGTCAATCATAACTTAAAAAATTCTAGGAATATTCAATTGTGTCATCTTATGAAAATCAGGGTAACCACCAATTCTCAAGAATGAAACTTGCCCCAAAGATGTATGTTTAGAACATAGCAGCTCATAAATGAAGATAAAGCTTTTTCTTTTTACTTTGTTCAGTTTCGTTCCACTTCATTTGGCCAAGGTGAACTGGACAACTGTTTTTCCAATTTTCTTAGAGAAAAAGTTGCAGGATTCTTCATCACCAAAAGGGTTAATTGTCTGATTCCAGTCGTTGATTCAGCGTTAAAAGATTTGTTCTTGAACGGCGTATAGCTTGGCCTCATATGCTCTCGTTCTTTTCTACCATCTCCACCAGTTTAATTTAAAAGTCTTGAACACGACCCAAAATGTTTTCTGATTGCTCTCCCCGGTCTAACTTTGGACACGCTCTTTTATTTTTATGAGGTCTCGCTGTGAAGTACTATGCAATTAGCTTGGAATAAAGTTTCAGGTAGACTCAGCCATGAACTCATTCCTTCACCTATTTAAGATGAAAGACTTTAAAGATGCTATCTGTATTTTAATATATATTACAGCTTCTTTTTTAAAGGTCTGTCTTCTCATTGCGCGATGGAAATGTGCATGGGGGAGGTTGGATTGTGAGCAAGCGTCATAGGGATGGGAGGGCGTTCATGAGAGCAGTGTGTGTCCTTTGGAAAAGGAAGTGCAGACAGGCTCCAAAGCCATCTAGAAAGACTGCTCTAAGTGGTGGCGTGCTTGTTAAATTCAATGGGGAATGTGAAAGTGAGACCGATTCAATATGAACCATTGCACGTGACAAAAAAAAAAGCAAAAATTAGCTTTTTTATTGGATCTTTGGGCACCACTCGTGCCAGGAGCTTGTGAAGAGCACAGAGATCAAAAGAGATGGAAAGCTTGGAAGCTGGAGCCAAAATAATGTGATGAGGGAAGGAACAGTCGAGGGAGGGGAATCTTAAGTTTAGCACTAATAGAAGGGAGCTGTTTGATAGTTACTTTAAAAGAAAAACTTCTTAAAATGTTGGCGGCCAAGTGACGTGGATAGTGGAGACGACAAATGTCCCACAATGCAATCAGGTCTTTTTGAGTCTTTTATTTGGATCCTTTTGGATCTTGGTGTTTTACAAGCAGGAGGCATTAATTAACCAAGTGGAAACTTTCATGAATAATGTTTTTCATCCCCACAATGAAGCGGCTCTCTGAGGACATCTACTGTTTGTGCACGATCGATGGCCATGATGGGACCACATAGCGGTAAAACCTGTGCCAAGAATCCCACCCTCCTTGAGAGTAAAATGAAACATCCGGCAGAAGAACACAATTACATCTGAGACAAAGGAACATATTGTTCTTAGAACAGACGGTTGTCCTTATCTGACTCCCATTTTGGGGTAACAAGAGCTATTTCCAGCATTTCTCCTCATTTCCTTTAGATGGCTCCAATATTTTTCATACTTTAATGTAAGCAGTATGTGCGTGTATTTCCCAAGTCCATGTGCTGTTGATAAATCATAACATAGCATAGCAGGAGATGGGAGGGAATATAAGTTGGGACCTATAGCCTAACCTCCTATGCGCTTTGCTCTCGGAGACACTAAATTAAATCTTAGGAGAGACTCTCCGCTTAATGTATAAAATGATCTCTTTAGGCAGTCTGGCACCTCCTAGGTTAACGTAGTTACACAACGCTTGCGTCTCTCCCGAAGAGAAAAACATACTTGATGCCTTAGAGATGTCTTGCTGTTCCACATAGCATTTGCATGTGTGAATGCGACTGTAATTGTTTCTTTTCTCACGTCTTATGGCTGAGAATCGGCTAAATGCTTTTTAACAATGTGTCAATCTCAGTGGGCGTTCAATTCTTACAATCTTACCTTGGCTTTACTGAGATTGTTCTCGCGCTCCTTCTATTTTTTACAACCAAAATCTATAAGCAGTAGATGTTCCTTGTCATCTGTAGAGGCAAAAAAACGCAATATGCCAGTCAACCGTATGGGTACAGCCCTCTCTAGGATGGTAGGAAAGCTGAGCTGTGGGCAGAGTAAGGAAATGGCACGTTCGTCTTTGGCACGTAAAAACTCTTTAAATAAACAAATCCAATCACATTTTACAACTTTCCACCAGAGCGGATTCAATTGCAATTCTATTCTTAACCAATTTACTTTGACATTTACAAAGCTCTGCAGTTCTTTGTTAAAAAAAAAATCAAAAAAATCATTGTCCTTCCATTAAAATGTTACCACTAAAGAGCAATATCCTTTTCATAATAGTTATTGCAGAAAACCATTGATTGTATGATTCAGCCAAGAATGTATATAAACGCACATCACGAGGTATCTACTAAGGCGGAGATGTACTAAACGGTAAGCTGTGTGAAGACCTGGTGAACAGACAAACAACTTTATTCAAGTTGGTTGATAATGGACAGTGATGTATATCCTCCAAATCCCCCTCTATTTATCCACCAATCCTGATAAACATGGAGCTGGTTTTCAGAGCCTGTTGATTCTTGTTATCCTAAGAATGCTTTTGTGCGGGAAGCTTGTTGGGTGAGATTCAATAAGAATAGCGCGATTGTAGGGGGAATGGGGAAGGTAACTCCTTGAGAACTTGGTTCCCAATTAATATACGACACTATAACCCTCTCTCTGACTGTTTCTCACCCTCTCTTCTTCTCCGACACCCAATTTGTATGATTGTATAAGAAATCAATCCGCATATAGAGACAAATTCCCCAGTTTGTTCATATTGTGTCTAATCACTACACCTAACCTTTTATTATAAACATCAAATATCTTTTTGGCTAAAATCAAGATAATAAGTGGGGAACATCATTTTCTCCCTCGTACCAATGGTCCTTATTTGTCACCGGGGTTTCTGTACAGTCTCTGACCATGTCCTGGTGACTCGTCATTGGGATGGACCCAGCTTGGTGTAACCTGACCTTGTCTAACCTGGTTCAAGGCTTATAGGATGCGTGCACCATTAACTCATGATAAAAAAGGTAAGGTTAGCGCTAATAATATAATGAACAGGCAGCGACCTTTTAGAGGGTAATCCTCTAACCCTCTATATAAAAGATACACAGTAAAGAGAGAGAAAGGTTGCGCCAAAAATAAAATAAATACAAATAAAAAATAAAATAAAAATATAAATATAAAAATAAGATAAAATACAAAATAATAGGTAAGTTCCAATGAGTGTCAGGAGACAAGATAAGTATAGTCACTAGTTCCGCTGTGGGGGTAGGTTCTCTTGTTGTAGTAGTTCCCACCGTCTCGTGATATGGAAAACACAAGGAGAAAGGACCAATCGTGCGGAGTGTATACACTTAATGTGACAGTATTAAAAATATATATGTTGCACTCACATTTGGGTGAGCTATAGCCAGCTCAGGGTTTGTAGGCATATAGCGGTATACTCAAGTTAGTCTGGTATGCCTAGTGCAACACACAGGGATGAGGGAGTCCGACTTAAGATGAAATGCTCAAAACTGGATATAGGCAGAAATTTCACCAAAAATCTGTCTAAAATGTGGGGTAATAGGATTAACACTGTGAGTCCAGTGTGGTGGATCCAGGAGCTGGTTCACTTAAAAGGCTTTAAGATTTCACTGATGTGGGCATATAATTCAAGAACCAAGGATAAAACACAATATTTGTATGTGTGGTGTGTATACCTTTTAAATCTGCTGAAAACAGAGTAAATTTGACTATGCCAAGGCATTCAAAGTGTTAAAATATATAAAGCATGAAAAATATATAAAAATATAAGTCAGGGACGGTTTGCAAGATTGTTACCAGCACATCTGTATATGTTATTCCGATTTTGTCTTAGGGACCGATCAGGATGGATGTAGATAGTTTGTTACACTCTCTGCTGGCTGTTCGTGAGGTTGGCGTGCGTCCCAGACCTCACTCTGGGTGGTGCACGCTGCTGGCCGGCCGGTCCCCAGATTTCGGAACACTCTTCGTTGGATGGAAGAAAACACTGCGGCTGGTTTTTGATCTGCGTCCGTACCCTGCTCCGTTCCTTGTGGTCTAACGCGTTTCGTGGGTGTCAGCCCCACTTCCTCAGAGACGGGATGAAGATTCTTCAATACATCGTGGTTTAAATACAGTTCTAATTAGTGTTAATTGCAATGATTATTTGGGGAATGGTATACTAAACTGTTGATTGTAATACACAAATAAAATTTGAATTTTGAACATATGCTTTCAATGTACAGAGTCATTCGAATTCATAAATACAAATGATAAAACGAATATTAAGAACACTGGGTAAAAACATTAGAAATATTGGAAACAAAAACGGCATAAAAACATTAGAAATATTTAAAAGCATTGGAAATATCTATAAGATATATCTGAATTTTGGTGGAACATATAAAGATCGACATCCTTTGTGTATATTTGGAAGCTGTTGATAAAAGATTAGAAAATATAGCAGTATAATCCCCGCTTACAGGATATATTGGTGCTTGTCCTCCAAGGGGTTTGTCCAACTCTCAGGAGAAGAAGGAGATAAAAACAGCAGATAGTGCTCTCTGATGATATTTTAAGGTGGTGAATAAAATATACTCACAAGTAAAGTGCAGGTCACACTGCACTTTAGAAATAGCGTTAGTGGTATAATCCCCACTTCAGGATATGTAGTATAAAATGCCAGGAAAAATTAAAATAAAATAGTAATAATAGTGTGCAAAAAAATGATAGTGGTACAAATATCTAACCAAAAATAATTTATTATATAAATAACACAATATAAATATATACCACTAACGCTATTTCTAAAGTGCAGTGTGACCTGCACTTTACTTGTGAGTATATTTTATCTTATTTTATTCACCACCTTAAAATATCATCAGAGAGCACTATCTGCTGTTTTTATCTCCTTCTTCTCCTGAGAGTTGGACAAACCCCTTGGAGGACAAGCACCAATATATCCTGTAAGCGGGGATTATACCGCTATATTCCTACAAACCCTGAGCTGGCTATAGCTCACCCAAATGTGAGTGCAACATATATATTTTTTTAATACTGTCACATTAAGTGTATACACTCCGCACGATTGGTCCTTTCTCCTTGTGTTTTCCATATCCCGAGACGGTGGGAACTACTACAAGAGAACCTACCCCCACAGCGGAACTAGTGACTATACTTATCTTATCTCCTGACACTCATTGGAACTTACCTATTATTTTGTATTTTATCTTATTTTTATATTTATATTTTTTCTATTTTTATTTTTATTTTATTTTTTATTAACTCATGAACCCATTGTTTTCTTTAATCAAAAAAGAACAAGCATTAGATTGTATGATGCATTTTTTGTTTGTTTTTTGCTATACTTTATCTTTATTAGTCATAACATTGTACATGTTTACCTGCAAATAAATATTATGATAGGTAGATAGATAGGTAGCTAGATAGACAGACTTATAGAGATATGGATATATAGATATGGATAGACAGACTTATAGAGATATGGATACATAGATATGGATGGAGAGAAAGACTTATAGAGATATGGATGGATAGATAGACTTATAGAGATATGGGTATATAGATATGGATGGAGAGATAGATAGTGTTTATTTAGTTAAACCCATAGAACAATGCCTCTAAGTTGTATTTGTTATTTTTCTGCTCCGGGTTGTTCAGCCAAACAGAATGACAGATTAAAGGATTTGCCAGGATTTTAATTTACTCATACCCAGTATTTAACAAAAAATATGTTTTTGAGTTCTGAAAACACATTTAAATGTACGAATCTGCATGGCTGTATTTCACTTTTATCCCCGGAATGGGCGCGTCCATCTTCCATTTCAATTCCTTCTCCGTCACTGTTACAAATTCTGTGTGAAAGTAGGCGATAAAACGAGCAATGTAAATTAAAGGACCACTCTAGTGCCAGGAAAACATACTTGTTTTTCTGGCACTAGAGTGCCCTGAGGGTGCCCCCACCCTCAGGGACCCCCTCCCGCCCGGCTCTGGAAAGGGGAAAGTGTTTAAAACTTTTTCCAGCGGTGGGCGGAGAGCTCTCCTCCCCGTCGGCTGAATGCGCACGCGCGGCACGAGCTGCGCGCGTATTCAGCCGGTCACATAGGAAAGCATTCATAATGCTTTCCTATGTACACTTGCGTGCTCTCACTGTGAAAATCACAGTGAGAATCACGCAAGCGCCTCTAGCGGCTGTCAGTGAGACAGCCACTAGAGGAAATAGGGGAAGGCTTAACCCATTCACAAACATAGCAGTTTCTCTGAAACTGCTATGTTTATGAAAAATGGGTTAACCCTAGCTGGACCTGGCACCCAGACCACTTCATTAAGCTGAAGTGGTCTAGAGTGGTCCTTTAAAGGTGATTTTCAATGTATTTTCCAGTGGTTTCACTTACCGAGAATTGACATTTCCCCTTTAAACACCCATTAATGTTTTCGTTACCTGGAAGTATTCTGATATTTCACAGAGCCATTTAATTTCCACCATAGTAAAACCTGTGATCAGAACAAGTTAGAATTATGAACGAGCTTCTGTGTAAAAACACTTAACATGTATTTCAATATTGAGCGTAGTCGGCATCAACAAACAGATTTAACAAAAGCTCTACATGGGGCTTAACATAAATCACTGAAGCACTTCAGAGATTCGGTAACTTCTCTAAATTTCACATTACAGACGTGGATGCCTTTCGATACATTTTCATAATACTGTTTAAATGATCATATTATAAATATAAAACTAGACCAATCACGGGATGGTACCGATTGTACTTTGTCTATATATTTGTAAACACAAATATTGCTATTTTCTTAAAACCGTGATGATGGCAGGTTTGTCGTTCAAATCGAATGCCTTGGTAATGAGGGTGTTAAGAATGAATTTGTACATATTACATGAAACTTTCTGAATGATTCACTGATCGGATTTACTGGTTTACCAAGATAATTCCATGGACACCATGGCTGCCACAAGGTAAGTGGGACATCGTGACAATCAGACAACCTGGTTTCATTAACATTCACTAGATTCATGGTTTAGATTAATGGCGAGTGTCCTAACGTTTTCATAAATTCTTTGTACGAGTTTACTTGTTCGTTGAACGCAATGCATGTCAGGTACGTCCAATCGATCATCTCATTCACATAAAATATCTTAGGAAGACCCACCAGAGCCAACGAGGGGAAGCGACCAGTATTGGGTGGAATTTCACCAGGGATTGACAGAGTAGTCATAAATACAGGAACTATCCTGAAACAGCGCTTTGCTGTAAAACCAGCTTTCAACACATTCTCCGATATAGACATCGATCTAATATTTTCAGATACGCTTTCCAAATGATTTTTATACTTTTGGATACATTTCGAAAATTATTTCATCAACATTTTACATTTCCAAAACACATCATATTCAAAATGAATAAAAATCATACATTTAAAATGATCTTAATATATATATATATATAGATATTAAAACAAATTAATAGAACAAAGAAATGCACCTTATACACACACTTATATGCAAAGATACTTATCAGTGGTGGGTGAAATACAGCCTCCCTCAGATCGCTCCCAGCTAGCAATCAACTTCAACGAGGGAACCGGCTGGTAGCCTAAATAAAGATAAATATAAAGAAAATATAGTGTAATAAAGTTTTACAATATTGACATTGCGCAATATGAAATGCACTCACAGGATCTTGGACAGTTCAGGCATATATGGTGTCCCCCCTGATGGTGTGGGGGGCTGGGGGATTCCCCTGGACACTTCCACCAAAAAGCAGGACTCCGGGTGAAGGTATGAAAAAGCGGCTTTAATTCAATAAAAGTATAGAAAATAAATGCAAAATAGAGGTCCTACGCGTTTCGTCCCTTCTATAAAGTATGGGACTTCCTCAGGGACCAATAATATTAAAATTTACAATTAATGCAGTACAATCCAAAAAGAGGCTGCAGAATACAGAATCCAGAATCAACTGGTGTTTATTGCTGGAGAAATCAAATGTATTAATTTAATGGCAGTTAGACGGTGCCAACATATTCCGCAGTGCTGTACGATTGGAGAAAAGACAGTTCAGAATATACAGACCAATACAAAAGGTAAAGAGCCGAGATCTAGCCCCTTAAAAGCTTTTATACAGAGTACTTAGCTAGATTGCCCATAGTAATTAGTCAGGACTGCCATTGACTGTCCTCCCTGGATATCGTAAAATAAAAAGGAATTTAAATCTTCCTATAGATTATTATATAAACACAATAAATACTTCTGTATGTTGTAAGATCTTTCCCTCTTTTCTTTAATATCGATAACTAACAGGTGCACCTCCTTGGAGCCTGATTCGGAGAAGATTTCAGAGTCCGTATTTAGTTTGATATGTATGAGAGAGGGCCTATTAGTAATTCCCAATTACTCTCCGTATCTATTCATCTCTAAACTCTCTGCCACTGCCATCACCCAGAGCTGTGGGTAAATAAATACTATAATGGTTTAAAGAGATGCTCCAGATTCCGAGATTTATTGATGCTTCTGATCGATCTGAGCAATATAAATCAATAATCCCGATGTATACAGCTGTCTTATTGAAAGCTTTGTGACAACGTGGCTTGGGAGACACCACAGACACACATTTCCATATCCGTGGATTGGTGCATTAAAAGGGACTCTCCAAGCACCATAACAACTTGCAGAAGTTCTGCGAAAGTTGGGTGCAAGGAGGGCCCCCGTGTCTGTCTACTGGCAAATGTAAAATACGTGCAGTGACTTTCAGAAATGCTGTAAACCCATCAAGTATTTTCTTGATGTCCTGTATAGTGTTTGCATGCAAGAGGGAGCACACTATGACTCCCGCCTCCTCTGAAAGGCTTTGTGGACTTATTATTATTATTATTATTATTAGTGTGACGAAAGCAACTTCACCACTGGTTCTTGGAGGGGACTACTTGCCAGCCTTTTACCCTGTGACTATGGCCCTTTTAATTTGTTTTTGCTAAGAGACCCTAATTGGGACTGTGAAAAATGGCTCTTCGAAGTAGTCGAAGTGGCACTTCGAATGTAGTCAAAGTAGTCGAAGTGGCCGCCATTCGACATTCGAACACGTGGTGGCGGTCATCTTATTTAGTCGAATGGGTTCAGCTGTGTTTTGTCATCGTGTTCATGGAACTCAAATCAGACCTTCCAGGAAACTTCGATAATTCGACCGGGAGTCGAACGGTGTTCGGTGAGTTGAAGTCCACTAACAAGGGACACACACTGACTATGCTCATTTACCATTCCGTTCGGTAATTGGAACGGTACTTTGACTGTTAAATAGACCGTCCGCACAGCCTAATTCTCTGGAACTGTTATGGTATGAAACCATGTGTGCGGTAGGTCAAAAGAGACTTCCAGGAATTATCTGAACCCCTGCTCTGATCTGGGTGATTTTTGGATATGTTGTTCACCCAGATCATAGCTACCAGGGGATGTGACTGTGTTTTGGGGTACTTATTGGACTTTATATAAATGTGTGTTTTTTCTGCCTGGGGGTAATTAAGTTAATGTATTATCTGCCTTAATTATATCACAGGCAGAGGAGAGGGATTGTGTACTGTAGGTGGGAGTGTCATTCATTGTTACATTGTTTCTATTGACTTGTACACTTTGTGTTCCTGTGCACAAGGTCCACCTGGTCGTCAACCTTGTTGGGAGACTTGCTCAAAAGGCCAGCTTTGGCTTCCATTAAACAGAATTGTTCTACCCTTCATGAAGTTTAGGTTCATGTTTGGGGGATTGGAGAACTAACTGATGGTAGTCACAAGTACTAGGAAGCAGCGATTGACGGAGGTACCCGGTTGGGGTGCAAGACGGTCCGTCACACTTATTATTTTTGTTATTCTTATTGTTGCCGTTTATATAGCGCCAACAGATTCCGTAGCGCTTTACAATATTATGAGAGGGGGGATGTAACTATAAATAGGACAATTACAAGAAAACTTACAGGAAAGATAGGTTGAAGAGAACCCTGCTCAAGAGCTTACAGTCTATAGGAGGTGGGGTATAAAACACATTAGGACAGGAAATAGCAATCAAATAAGGTAGGAGTGAAGCAGAGCTGGAGGAGAGAGTAGACTACTGCCCTTTAGGAGAACAAGAGACAGGTATGTGAGGTAGAGGTTAGTCTGGGAGGCCATAAGCTTTCCTAAAGGATTGAAGACTAGGGGAGAGTCTGATGGCGGTAGGCAGGCTGTTCCATAGGAAGGGAGCCGCCCGCGAGAAGTCCTGCAAGCCATACATACGGGTGCGAACAGACAGGAGAAGGTCACGGGCAGAGCGGAGGGAACGAGGAGGGGCATACCTATGGATCTGTGAGGAGATATTGTTGCTTCTGTTACGTTGCACATCAGTTTCACTCGTGTTTTTCATGAGTGAACAGCAGAGATTTATGGGTTATACTCAGCATTTCTACTCATTTGGAGTAAGTTTAGAAGATTCAACTGTATCTTTTTTTATTTAGTTTTATATATTTTATTTGTATGTTTTTCAAAGATATTTAAATTATAGTTCAATGCATTTAAAAATTGGTCCTTTCCAGTCTGCCGCGTCCCTTTCAGTTGGGGCAGACTCGCATGTCACCTGGTTTTTGGTGGCCAACTTTGGATTTAAGTGAACTAACCTCAAAAAGTTGTTACAAAATATATCATACAATTTAGTTCTCAGTTAAGACAAGACGGCTCAGTCGAGTAATTTAAAGCGAATGTTTTCATTGGGAAGCGTTGTTGAGTTGATTGCTGTAAAATCAGGAGTTTGCAACCCTGCCAAATGAAACGTATCTGAGCAGGGGACACACTTCCCATTTTGAGCTAAATTTCTTCAACGTAGATCTGTGGGTGTAGTTTCCCTTTAAGTATATTAGATTTGGGTGAAATGTCTTCCCGTAAGCTCAACCTGTTTACAATTTATTCAAATTCAAAACATTCTCCTGTTTTCCATTTAACTCGCTCCAACCGAAATGATTAACCAAAACCTTTTTTTTTTGTTCGGGGTAAATGGTAGAAATGATTTAAATGTAATTAGAAAATTGGAGTCTACTTTAAGATTTTGCGATTTAACAAATTGCACATTTTTTTGCATTCTTGCATGCGTTGCACCCAGACCCTAGCACGATGTGTAGTAGCAGATTAGGATAGAGCTTCCATATGGGCAGGTTCACGTCTTATACTGGGATTACAGCATTTAGTATAATTAGGGCTGTGTGTCTGGTCCTGAAGAGGGAACTCAGAGGGGCTGGGGCTTTGCCAAAATGCTTCGAAGTTGGCCTAATTAAGAGTATTTTTTGTTTTGTTTTAAGTTGATATAGGGGTACACAGTGCTACCCATTGCTTTTAAGTTGCCAGTGCTTCTGAGAGCAGCAGATAGCAGTCTAGTTGGGTTCAAACCCACACTACCTGAGCACCACGCTCACTGCAACTCCCCACTCCTCCTATAACACACACTACCTGAGCACCACGCTCACTGCAGCTCCCCACACCTCCTATAACACACACTACCTGAGCACCACGCTCACTGCAGCTCCCCACACCTCCTATAACACACACTACCTGAGCACCACGCTCACTGCAACTCCCCACACCTCCTATAACACACACTACCTGAGCACCACGCTCACTGCAACTCCCCACACCTCCTATAACTCACACTACCTGAGCACCACGTTCACTGCAGCTCTCCACACCTCCTATAACCCACACTACCTGAGCAGCACACTCACTGCAGCTCCCCACACCTCCTATAACCCACACTACCTGAGCAGCATGCTCGCTCCTCCCCACACCTCCTATAACACACACTACCTGAGCAGCACGCTCACTGCAGCTCCCCAAACCTCCTATAACTCACACTACCTGAGCAGCACGCTCACTGCAGCTCCCCACACCTCCTATAACACACACTACCTGAGCAGCATGCTCACTGCACCTCCCCACACCTCCTATAACACACACTACCTGAGCAGCACACTCACTGCAGTTCCCCACACCTCCTATAACACACACTACCTGAGCAGCATGCTCACTGCAGCTCCCCACACCTCCTATAACACACACTACCTGAGCAGCACACTCACTGCAGTTCCCCACACCTCCTATAACACACGCTACCTGAGCAGCAAGCTCACTGCAGCTCCCCACACCTCCTATAACTCACACTACCTGAGCAGCACACTCACTGTAGCTCCCCACACCTCCTATAACCCACACTACCTGAGCAGCACACTCACTGCAGCATTTACCCTTACCTAGAAATATATATCCTTCTAATAATTCACATCCTTTCTACCAATATCGCTGTGATCAGTCCAGTGGGAATTGTTATATATGCATCCCAGGAAAGACCTTTCCAAATAAAATAATAAAACAGATGTCATTTTTTTTGCATATTTTTCTTAAAATCCTGTGCTTTCTGTTTTTAAAATCTTTTCTTTCCATCTCTGGAGATTTACTGAGTGTGACAGAGCAAAGATTGCTTTCAATATTATTGCTGTGACAATTGGCAATGAAGGGGTTAAGACGCTGTAATTGCAGAAGGTGGCCGAATGAAGACTGAGCGGTGTAAGCACCCAGCGTGCCCCGGGTCACAGCGAGTCCTGCGCAATGTAATGAACAGGCGATTGTGAGACACACAGGGACGGAGCTGAGATGTGTGCTGGGTAATTGGGTAACTAAACAAAGCTGTCATTCAAACCGGGCTCACAGCAGGAATGCTGGACTATGCCCAGTCCCCAGGCAATGGACTGCAACTCACATTAAGCCCAGCTGGTGCCACTCAGATCCTGTTTATTGCGATACGACTCATGTCAGGAATAATGGAAAGTTTCAGCATTGACTCACAGACACCTGCTTAAAACAATATATCATAATTAATCCTCTGGAGTGTCCCTTTAATAATATAAACCCACCCAGTAAAACTGTAACCTAACCTACACAGAGCACCTAATGTGTGTGGGAGCCTGGAGTGTCTCTTTATTAATATAAACCCACCCAGTATAACTAACTGTAACCTAACCTACACAGTGCATCTAACGTGTGTGGGAGCCTGGAGTGTCCCTTTAATATTTTAAACCCACCCAGAATAACTAATTGTAATTTTAACAGAGCTGGATTTAAAGGGACACTATAATCACCAGAACAACTACTGCATAATGTAGTTGTTCTGATGTGTATAGTATGTCCCTAAAAGCTGTCTGCATTTTCAGAGAAAAGGCAGTGTTTACATTGCTGCCTAGGAACACCTCCAGTGGCAGTCACTCAGATGGCCACTAGAGGTGCTTCCTGGGTCAGTGCTGCACGTTTTCACTGAACGTACCTCATAGAGATGCATTGAGTCAATGCATCTCTGTAAGGAGATGTCGCGCATGTGTAATAGCCTCCCGATGCTTTTCTATGGCAAAGCAATGGACGGTCTGTAAATTTTGGAGGTGAGTGAGGCCAGGCGCGGTGAGAATAAAGGTACGTTTAATTCCTTTTAATTGGGGAAAGGGGGTTGGCCACCTGAAATGTGTTTTTAACAGTAAAGTTTCAAGAATACACATTTATATTATTAATAGTGTTCCTTTAAGGCCTGATGAGCTTGGAACTGGAGACGTTCCCTTTTTATTTCCATTGACTTAGTAGTTATAGACTGTATGTGTGACATATCGGAAATCTCCACACAATGCCACCTATCCGGCTGTAAGTCTGTGCAGCCTCCATGTCCATGCGCAGCATCGAAGATAGGAAAGTATTAATAAAACCAGGGTACTTTATAAAAAAATTAAAATTAAAGACATTTACGTTGCGGCTGATAATTAAAAAAATGGGCCTGTATTCCCTTTCCTGACCCTGACCCTGACCCTGACCCTGTATAACTTAGAATTAAATAAATATACCAATGCAGTGAATTTCACAAACCTCCAGAGTATTTTAAAACAGCACAGCTTTGAATCGGCCCCTGGGGCATCTCACTTATTAAGGCTGCTGTATTTGAAGTTGTATCTGGATTAGAGAAAGTGATCTGATAACAAGCCCTGTGCAAGTTTTGGAGAGGAGCTGCTGTGGATTCTTTGGGGGGGAGGCAGGAGGGGATCATCTGTATCTAATCAGTGCCATGGTTTGAGAAGGTGCAGCACTGGCTGCAGGATAAGGTCAGGGTCTCCAGCTGAGTTCCTTTGAAGCAGAGAGCTTGTGCCCTGGGCCATTCTCGCACATGACCTTGGTCAATTCATCTCTGGAAGTCTTAACTTCTAAATTAGATTGAGAGGAAAGGTAAGGTATGAGGCAGTGACAGACAGAATAATCACAAGCAGCTGATTCCGGGGAAGGTAGAGTTACAAAAATAGACGACGTGCTAAAAAAAAAAACAGCGTGCACATAGCGTAATATAGAAACCCAAAAAGTGCTTACGGTGCACCTGCCGGCAGATATCACGCAAAGTATTACTGAATAATCCTTTCATTTGTGGCTTTAATGTTGTTTTATTGTATCGAACATTCTATTTAATAAGATTTATGTTTTTAGTAAGAGAAATATCCTTTTGTGTTTTGGTAAAGTACGGCAGAATATCCTTATTTTATTTTTGTAAAGTTTCGATGGCGCAAGAAATGTCTGAATATACTAAGAAGACAACACTTTTCAGTCTTTTAAATACTTTGATAACTTGTAACAGGTTTTGAACCCCCAATTATCCCAAACAAGAAAAAACAGACCCTGTATACATAATAAATTTAAAAGGGAAAAATACAATCAATCTGTGCGCGTATAGAATCATCAGCACAACAAACTCATGAGATACATAGATTATCAGAAGACTAATATATTTCCATGGTCATAAAGAGTTACTGCAGTAAATCCACCCCATTGAGAACAAAATATCAGTAAACAATGTCTTGGGGGTTAGTCCATAACTATACACGGATGTCTATGTTCCACTTTAACTGTATACAGTTTTTTCATTTTGCGTACTACTAAAGCATAAGAAAACTCATGGCCTAGGGCCATAGAAGGGACAACGTGGTCCCGAGCGCACAGTTCGCCTATCCTCAGCCTACTAATCCAGGTGTACATCCGAGGGAGCCTGCGACTGGTGCCGGACTCCGGCGATTTAAAAAGAGGACATTCCATTGATTCTGCAACATCCATTCTACGTGTATCTATTCCTCTGATCGGGACTGATTTGCCCACCAGGGTGGTGAGACTGAAACTGTTTTTTTTCTCTTTTATTTCCTCTTTTTGAAATTTTGAATTTGTTTTTTACTTTTTTCTTATGCTTTTTTTAACTGTATACAGTATTTTCATTGTGCGTACAATTAAAGTGGAATATAGCGCACAGATTACTTGAATGGATTATGTATACAGGGTCTGATTTTCCGTCTTTGGGATAATATTTCAATATAGCAATTTGCTGTATCAATTTGACTGCGGTATCCTATGTATTGATTTTGAATTATTAGAGGTTGGATTGTAGGGTGACCTTGATACTGGCTCTGATTCCCCTGTTGAGTGCCATCATCATAAATATTTTTTGGTATTATATATATTTATATACCTAACTATGATAAACAAGGCCCCCTTGTGTTCCCACATTATGAAGCCGGCAGTACTAGAAGCACTGTTTTTTGACAAGGGCCATGATAACACCACCATGACTTTGCTTTGTCACGTTTTGGAATCTCCCTGCGATTTTGGTAAACCCACAAACTGGTTAGTTTCATGAGCAGACAACATATAAAGCACGATTTGTTTGAGTATTTTGTAGGCACTGACCACGTAACCTCAGCTGTAGTGGGTGAATTAGAAAGGTGACATTCTCCACTGTTTATCAACTCGACGTCCGATGGTAGCAATCACTATATTCCCAATATCTGTTGGATTAACATACTCGTTGGCTTCACTAACAGTGAATAGATACAGCCAGTCTAGTCATCATCTGGAGCCCTGGTTGGACTTCAGTTGTCAGATGATACCGTTGATGGTCATCCATCATTGTCTAGATAGCAGTTATGTGTGTTGTAATTCCACAACATCTGGAGAGCTTCATGCTGGTCACCCGTGCTCTTTTCTAAGAAGGCCAATTAGACAGAATATTTTTTTAAGTCTGTCTATATTAAACCTCCCCGTGTGCCTACAAATCATTGCTCTGCTATGTGTCTGCTGGCAAAAGGTGTATGGAGGCCTCTTATTCTCCTGATAACCCCAGTTAAATCCACCTGGATGCACTTAGAAGCCAGAGCTTCTTCTGGAAAGAGGTCACTTTGCTAAGTAATTCTGGTTTAGCTCTTCTGATATGGTGTTAATATTTAATGCGATCATTTAGCCTCTCTCTCTCTCTCTCTCTCTCTCTCTCTCTCTCTCTCTCTCTCTCTCTCTCTCTCTCTCTCTCTCTCTCTCTCTCTCTCTCTCTCTCTCGATGTGATGTATTAAGCATTTTGCTCTTAGAAGAGGGTCAAAGATCAAGAAAAGAGAATGTGCAGATAATTCTGGCGGAATGTGTGCAGTTACGCTAGAAATGTCCGAGATTTCCATCCATCACATACAGAATGCTAATGCAGTAACGGGCTGATTTATTCCTGGGAAACCTTGCGGTGCTGGGCTAATATCACCCACGCTAATGCCAATCATATGCTACGGGGATCTACTCAATGCATCTGTGCCACAAATCCATCTCCGTAAACTCAACACTTTGTTTAAATTATTGTGCTGTTTTGACCTCTTAGTATGATTACAGACCATCATTGTGATATGTTAAAGAATCAAAACTGATGCTTACATTTATTTATTTATAAAATATTTTACCAGGAAAGATACATTAAGATTTCTCTTGTTTTCAAGTATGTCCTGGGTCCACAAATCATTGCATTGTTACAGTTAGAGTACAATAAAATACAAATACAATATTAATATACAATATATACAAAATGTAACATAGAACAGGTAGGAAATATATAATCAGCCATGACAGCTGCATTCTGTTTTGAGGTATGTACAGAGGGATCTCTTAAAGGACTTTAAGCTTAGGGAAGATTTTAATTTGTGCGGGAGGTCGTTCCACAATTGCGGTGCTCTGTAGGAGAAGGAGGATCGGGCTGCTTTATTTTTGTATTGAGGTAGACTAAGTAAAGTGTTGGTACCGGATCGGAGGTTATAGGAAGTGGGAACAGCCGAGGAGAGCATTCTGCTCAGGGAGGGTGGGAGCCTTCCAGAAAAGCTCTTAAACACAAGGCTGGAAAGATGAAGGGTGCGTCTGGATTCCAGCGACAGCCAGTTTAGTTCTTTTAGCATGTCACAATGGTGGGTCCTGTAATTACATTGTAGCACAAATCGGCAGAACGAGTTATACAATGTGTTGAGTTTATTAATGTGGGATTGCGATGCAGATGCGTATACTACATCCCCATAATCAATGATTGGCATCAGCATTTGCTGTACAATCTTTTCCTTTACTGAAGGGCTTAGGCAGGATTTGTTTCTGTACAGGGCACCTAGTTTTGGATAAAGTTTTAAATCCAGGCGCCTTCTTCCATCTTTCCCGATAGATTCCTAACTATGTTTGTAGAAAGGTCTCATAAAGCAGCCCTTAGTATGTCCTGTGACACAGATCATTTCGAAGTTTGTTTTAGTGGATTGCATTTGATTCAACGTAGCGCTGAGATGCAGTACTTCTCTCTGAAACTCACTCCCGATTCGAGAAGGAATCTGAAACTGGGAACTAAGGGAGACGAGAGGTGCCTGGACAGTTATTTACGTAAATGTTTAATGAACAATCCACAGCCTTTATTGACATTTCTGAATGCTGCTTTGTGCACTGTTCATGTAAGCAGATAAAGATTATACATCGAACGTGTCAGCAGTAAGACGAGTGAGATTAGCCGCACAAAGTTTGGATCCCGGACTTTCATTTGGGGGTTTTATCATTCATCTGACTATTCTCACTGGAAGTTTGACTTCCTAAAACTCATGGAAAAAAAACCCTCAGGTTTTCGGAAAACCCCTCAAATCTAAAAGCTTCCTAATTGTTTCCTGAGCACAGCAAAGCCTCGCCATCTGGGCCATTCAGCTCTGTTTGCTTTGGGTGAATTTTATTTATTTGGAAATACTTTTTTCCCGTTTTGCTACAGCGTGATCATTGACCTGTACTTTTCAGGGTCACATGAGTCACACCTCTCCCTTTGAGGACCATTAATCAGCCACGGTGGGCTATTTTTTACTGGATTTTACGGGCCAGGAGCTATGCAGCAACAGAGCCTCATTTACAACAGGCAGTATTACATACAGTAAGAAAATCAGACTTGCAGAGAACTACTGTGCAAAGCTCCCGCACTCTCCTAGGAGTAAGATGTTCTCAGGGAAATATCTAGTCGAGTCTACCTTGCACACAGCAGAAATGTCCAGCCAGCCAGGGACACCCAGGAGACATTGAACATGACTGTTGATGGGATGTTAGATGCCATGACGTAATAAACTTCCCTTGTTAAATGTGGTCAGTGATGCTCCCGTCATGAAGAGGTAGAAGGACGCAGCCTGGTGGCTTGTCCCACAGTTTACTTAAACTGGGAATGGGAAATATGGAAGACAAGGATCCAGTAAGACCTCCTAATGCCTCCTCTGTTTCTCATGCATGGGAGACCAAGGAGTTGTAAATAAATTAACTCTTTAGACGCGCTCTGCAGAGAAGCCATTTTATCTTGGTGGACAATGAATGTGGCTTTCCACCTCGCCGCGCAGTCGCTTGGTACAGGGAAATTGCTTGAGGAGAAGGCAGATTCCTGTCCTTTCAATAAAAATCCCTTGTTCTTTGAAGCCGTTCAGTAACCTGGTACATTTACAAGACAGAAACACACTATTAAGAATTGTTAAGGAGACTCAGCCTAGGGGAAAGGCTGCAATTAAATCCCACGTCTGAATTTTGTGCTGGAACGATTGCCTACAACTCTCTATTAGCAGTTTAACTGCTGCACACTCCGGCAGTGAGGGAAGCGGTGTGCGGGTGCCATGGCTTTATATGGTTAACCCTGTAATGGTTGTGTTAGAAAAAAAACTAATTCGTTATCTATTTCTATTACAATAAATGCAATTTGAGCTCAAATGAACTTGATTTGCCCCAAATTAGGCTGAAAAGCTCAGACCTTAATTCTCTAACTAGCCCTGGGGGCAATCTTCAATTCCTGGGCCCATCTTCTATGAATAATTCACTGTAAATAGAGCTTTGTTTTTATGCCCAATTCCATGTTCGGCACATGCTATACCTGGGGTAGGCAACCTTCGGCACTGCAGATGTTGTAGACTACATGTCACATGATGCTCTTGCAGCCGTAATGTGTGCACCCCTGTGCTATACAATCCAGAATATAACTAGCAGGCTGGGAATATAATACGGCCTTTTAATACGTTTTACTATCAGTATTTATGTTTGTATCCACGTCTATAATTGACTTATTTTGATATTTTCTATGATTTGCTAGTGAATCATACTGACTAGTGTTACTCCCGCTCCTCCGTATCACAAAACGTCATTTTTATTAGAATCCTATCTAATAACTCTTTACTTTCTATCTCCCCACTCACGCAGTATATGAAAGGGTTATCCCATTTTGTTTCTACCTGTTTTGCCTTTGCCTGCAGATTGTGTTTTCCCTACTGACAGCTTTATTTAAAGTAAATGAACACAGATAAACCGAGCCTGCCCCACTGTGGCCTTTGATATTCAGTTTATAGTTTAATTGAGCTCTTCTGTCACTTTAGGATAATTTGATTATCAGCTCTGGCAGACCCTTGTCTTAGCAAACGCTCGCACAGAACATGGGCTGGTGACTAATCCTCTCCTAAATTACCCCAAGCTTGCGTTTCTCTCCCAGAATCCCTCTAGATTGCCTCCTGGAGGTACTGCACTAACAACAGTGCAGTACCTTTATAAAAAGCAGCAAAGTTTCCATATTAGGCACTTTTTATGTCTCTAGAATAGTAACAGTTTTTATTGTATAAGCACATTAAACTGATTGGGCAATTCTGTACGTTCTAAAGATGTAGCAGTCGCAGTGGTAACCAGTGGAATGTTCACGCTGATTGGGCAATACCGGGCATTCTAAAGATGTAGCAGTCACAATGGTAACCAGTGGTATATTAATCCTAATTGGACAATACCGTACGTTCTAAAGATGTAGCAGTCGCAATGGTAACCAGTGGAATGTTCATGCTGATTGGACAATACCGGACGTTCTAAAGATGTAGCAGTCGCAGTGGTAACCAGTGGAATGTTCACGCTGATTGGACAATACCGGACGTTCTAAAGATGTAGCAGTCGCAATGGTAACCAGTGGTATGTTCATGCTGATTGGACAATACCGGACGTTCTAAAGATGTAGCAGTCGCAATGGTAACCAGTGGTATGTTCATGCTGATTGGACAATACCGGACGTTCTAAAGATGTAGCAGTCGCAATGGTAACCAGTGGAATGTTCATGCTGATTGGACAATACCGGACGTTCTAAAGATGTAGCAGTCGCAGTGGTAACCAGTGGAATGTTCACGCTGATTGGACAATACCGGACGTTCTAAAGATGTAGCAGTCGCAATGGTAACCAGTGGTATGTTCATGCTGATTGGACAATACCGGACGTTCTAAAGATGTAGCAGTCGCAATGGTAACCAGTGGTATGTTCATGCTGATTGGACAATACCGGACGTTCTAAAGATGTAGCAGTCGCAATGGTAACCAGTGGTATGTTCATGCTGATTGGGTAATACCGGACATTCTAAAGATGTAGCAGTCGCAATGGTAACCAGTGGTATGTTCATGCTGATTGGACAATACCGGACATTCTAAAGATGTAGCAGTCGCAATGGTAACCAGTGGTATGTTCATGCTGATTGGACAATACCGGACATTCTAAAGATGTAGCAGTCTCAATGGTAACCTGTGGTATAGTAATCCTGATTGGACAATACCGTATGTTCTAAAGATGTAGCAGTCGCAATGGTAACCAGTGGTATGTTCATGCTGATTGGACAATACCGGACATTCTAAAGATGTAGCAGTCTCAATGGTAACCATTGGAATGTGCATGCTGATTGGGCAATACCGGACATTCTAAAGATGTAGCAGTCTCAATGGTAACCAGTGGTATGTGCATGCTGATTGGGCAATACCGGACATTCTAAAGATGTAGCAGTCTCAATGGTAACCAGTGGAATGTTCATGCTGATTGGGCAATACCGGACGTTCTAAAGATGTAGCAGTCGCAATGGTAACCAGTGGTATGTTCATGCTGATTGGACTATACCGGACATTCTAAAGATGTAGCAGTCACAATGGTAACCAGTGGTATGTTCATGCTGATTGGACAATACCGTTTGTTCTAAAGATGTAGCAGTCGCAATGGTAACCAGTGGTATGTTCATGCTGATTGGGCAATACCGGACATTCTAAAGATGTAGCAGTCACAATGGTAACCAGTGGTATATTAATCCTAATTGGACAATACCGTACGTTCTAAAGATGTAGCAGTCGCAGTGGTAACCAGTGGAATGTTCATGCTGATTGGACAATACCGGACGTTCTAAAGATGTAGCAGTCGCAGTGGTAACCAGTGGAATGTTCACGCTGATTGGACAATACCGGACGTTCTAAAGATGTAGCAGTCGCAATGGTAACCAGTGGTATGTTCATGCTGATTGGACAATACCGGACGTTCTAAAGATGTAGCAGTCGCAATGGTAACCAGTGGTATGTTCATGCTGATTGGACAATACCGGACGTTCAAAAGATGTAGCAGTCGCAATGGTAACCAGTGGTATGTTCATGCTGATTGGACAATACCGGACATTCTAGAGATGTAGCAGTCGCAATGGTAACCAGTGGTATGTTCATGCTGATTGGACAATACCGGACATTCTAAAGATGTAGCAGTCGCAATGGTAACCAGTGGTATGTTCATGCTGATTGGACAATACCGGACATTCTAAAGATGTAGCAGTCTCAATGGTAACCTGTGGTATAGTAATCCTGATTGGACAATACCGTATGTTCTAAAGATGTAGCAGTCGCAATGGTAACCAGTGGTATGTTCATGCTGATTGGACAATACCGGACATTCTAAAGATGTAGCAGTCTCAATGGTAACCATTGGAATGTGCATGCTGATTGGGCAATACCGGACATTCTAAAGATGTAGCAGTCTCAATGGTAACCAGTGGTATGTGCATGCTGATTGGGCAATACCGGACATTCTAAAGATGTAGCAGTCTCAATGGTAACCAGTGGAATGTTCATGCTGATTGGGCAATACCGGACGTTCTAAAGATGTAGCAGTCGCAATGGTAACCAGTGGTATGTTCATGCTGATTGGACTATACCGGACATTCTAAAGATGTAGCAGTCGCAATGGTAACCAGTGGAATGTTCATGCTGATTGGGCAATACCGTTTGTTCTAAAGATGTAGCAGTTGCAATGGTAACCAGTGGTATATTAATCCTGATTGGACAATACCGGACGTTCTAAAGATGTAGCAGTCACAATGGTAACCAGTGGTATGTTCATGCTGATTGGACAATACCGTTTGTTCTAAAGATGTAGCAGTCGCAATGGTAACCAGTGGTATGTTCATGCTGATTGGGCAATACCGGACATTCTAAAGATGTAGCAGTCACAATGGTAACCAGTGGTATATTAATCCTAATTGGACAATACCGTACGTTCTAAAGATGTAGCAGTCGCAGTGGTAACCAGTGGAATGTTCATGCTGATTGGACAATACCGGACGTTCTAAAGATGTAGCAGTCGCAGTGGTAACCAGTGGAATGTTCACGCTGATTGGACAATACCGGACGTTCTAAAGATGTAGCAGTCGCAATGGTAACCAGTGGTATGTTCATGCTGATTGGACAATACCGGACGTTCTAAAGATGTAGCAGTCGCAATGGTAACCAGTGGTATGTTCATGCTGATTGGACAATACCGGACGTTCTAAAGATGTAGCAGTCGCAATGGTAACCAGTGGTATGTTCATGCTGATTGGACAATACCGGACATTCTAGAGATGTAGCAGTCGCAATGGTAACCAGTGGTATGTTCATGCTGATTGGACAATACCGGACGTTCTAAAGATGTAGCAGTCGCAATGGTAACCAGTGGTATGTTCATGCTGATTGGACAATACCGGACATTCTAGAGATGTAGCAGTCGCAATGGTAACCAGTGGTATGTTCATGCTGATTGGACAATACCGGACATTCTAAAGATGTAGCAGTCGCAATGGTAACCAGTGGTATGTTCATGCTGATTGGACAATACCGGACATTCTAAAGATGTAGCAGTCTCAATGGTAACCTGTGGTATAGTAATCCTGATTGGACAATACCGTATGTTCTAAAGATGTAGCAGTCGCAATGGTAACCAGTGGTATGTTCATGCTGATTGGACAATACCGGACATTCTAAAGATGTAGCAGTCTCAATGGTAACCATTGGAATGTGCATGCTGATTGGGCAATACCGGACATTCTAAAGATGTAGCAGTCTCAATGGTAACCAGTGGTATGTGCATGCTGATTGGGCAATACCGGACATTCTAAAGATGTAGCAGTCTCAATGGTAACCAGTGGAATGTTCATGCTGATTGGGCAATACCGGACGTTCTAAAGATGTAGCAGTCGCAATGGTAACCAGTGGTATGTTCATGCTGATTGGACTATACCGGACATTCTAAAGATGTAGCAGTCGCAATGGTAACCAGTGGAATGTTCATGCTGATTGGGCAATACCGTTTGTTCTAAAGATGTAGCAGTCGCAATGGTAACCAGTGGTATATTAATCCTGATTGGACAATACCGGACGTTCTAAAGATGTAGCAGTCACAATGGTAACCAGTGGTATGTTCATGCTGATTGGACAATACCGTTTGTTCTAAAGATGTAGCAGTCGCAATGGTAACCAGTGGTATGTTCATGCTGATTGGGCAATACCGGACATTCTAAAGATGTAGCAGTCACAATGGTAACCAGTGGTATGTTCATGCTGATTGGGCAATACCGTACGTTCTAAAGATGTAGCAGTCGCAGTGGTAACCAGTGGTATGTTCATGCTGATTGGGCAATACCGTACGTTCTAAAGATGTCGCAGTGGTAACCAGTGGAATGTTCATGCTGATTGGGCAATACCGTACGTTCTATAGATGTAGCAGTCGCAGTGGTAACCAGTGGAATGTTCATGCTGATTGGACAATACCAGACATTCTTAAGATGTAGCAGTCTCAATGGTAACCAGTGGTATGTTCATGCTGATTGTGCAATACCGGACATTCTAAAGATGTAGCAGTCTCAATGGTAACCAGTGGTATGTTCATGCTGATTGGGCAATACCGGACGTTCTAAAGATGTAGCAGTCTCAATGGTAACCAGTGGTATGTTCATGCTGATTGGGCAATACCGGACGTTCTAAAGATGTAGCAGTCGCAATGGTAACCAGTGGAATGTTCACGCTGATTGCTCCATCTTTAGGCTTTTGCCCCATAATTGATCTCTGTATATAATTCCTCTAGATTACGGTACATTTTATTACTGCAATTACAGTTACCAGAATCTACCCGAACTTGTCATCCTGATTGGCTGCTTACTGATATTATAGTAACACTCCAGACCCCTAAAGTAGTTTAGCCTGCTGAAATTTTCTGTGTGAAGAGTGTGTACTGTTTTTTTTTTCCAGTTAAAATAAAGTGCCTGTTTTAATAGAAATGTACTCTTTTTTTATAAATTTACTTGTTACACCTCCCTGGCTGTCAATCAGACACCCGGTCCTGTTACTTCCTGCTTTGGTTAGCTCAGTGGAGCTAACCACAAGAGGCAGCAATTGCCCAGAGCACCTGCCTCGGCAAAGACTTCTCATTGAGCTGCATTGGGAAGTCTGTGATTGGACAGCCATAGATAGGCTGGGCAGAGGTACAAGAGGACGGCCTGCAAAGGCTGCAAACAAAAGATCTGCAGCTTTTACAAGCTGTTTTTAGATATACCACAATGAGAAAATGCATGCTTTGTTTTATTAGGGGGATATCGACTAAACAGTGTTTAAAAAACCTGTGGGCAGTGGAGAAGATGGATTAACATGCACAGAATAGAAGGTAAAATATTTTTGTTAATAATGTTATGTTAAGGTTAGAGGGAGTTCGCACTCTTGTTAAATAGTGATCCAAGGTGCAAATCTGACCTGAGGCTGGCAGACCCCAATACATAAGTAAGAAATTAAAGATGATCCACGAAGTCAATGCTGATAAAATGGCAGATGTGTTGAAAATTCAGTTCAATTTTGACCTCAAATGTGGTCTTAATCAAGCTAACACCACAGTGTGTACATGAAACATGATTAACACTAATTCATTCTGGTTAGCAAAGAACACTTTGCCAAATGGTTGCATTGTGACCATCGGCTGAACGGCGCTAGAATGCACAGTGACGTCATATACACCCGTAGACCATGCGCTGCTGCATCTGAAAAACGTAACGACGCAAGTTACAAAAGCATCCGAAGACGCAAATGGAAGCCTCAAGGTCAGAAGAAAGAGGGATACAAAGAATGGCGGCAACGCCACGTAATGACTCATTACGAAACCACGTAACGCCTGATACGGAACCACGTCAGTAAATCATTACATCGAACCGGAATGCGCACAATGTTACCATGGAAACTGATGCGGACCAGATGGAAAGCTCATAGGGCCAAAATTACAATTATGTGCATAAATTAAAAAATCTAATGATGATTATCTCATAAACTAATCTGGCCTATGGGTGAAAAAAGAATATCTTGATTTAAAATCTTATGTAGCTCCATCCAGCCCCTAATCTTATTCCTTAATATAGGAAAAGGGTGTCTGCAAATTACACCTTGAGGCCCAGAGTTTACTGTTTCCTCCTGAGAACAAACCACGCAGAAATCCTAAATAATATAGGGCTCATATAGAGTAACCAGCCAAATGTTTTAGTCTGTGTCCTCCACCGCATGGCACTAATCCCATAACATTTCTAGTTCCATCAGAACCAGGAATCACAGCTGACTTGGTACCAGTACTGCTTTCTCAATTCCCAGAAGCCCCAACAATCCCCCACAATCCCCCACACATGTTTGAGATAGGCGCAAATGTTGAAATTAAAAAAATAAAATACAAAATATGTCTAAAATCTTTAATGTCAGTAGACTCCGCTTTGAGTTAGCAGCTTGAATTGCTTTATCTATTCTTAAAATATGACCATGCACATTCACTACAAGTGAGAAATGAATGACAAGTTAATATTTGGCTACTCCTCAGATGTCTCGTACCTAGCTATCATTACTGGGAAATAATATATCGTTGATCTTGGCAAGTGGGGCAACATTGTGTGCCTGTCTTCAGGATAAAAGACCAGTAATGGGTCGTGTGCAGGAGGGGCTGCTACATGGAAGTGACAATAACACTCAATATATTAAAACACTAAAGCCTTAATGATCTGTAAAGTGAAAAGCATTTCGGAAGAAGGTTACATGACGTTCCCTCTGATATCCCAATATAAAGTCCTGTAATGAGCAGCCTTGAAGGGTTGGACTGCAAATGACCGCACTTTCTGTAGAAATGCCAGATTCTCTAGTGTGTTAGATCCTTTCTACTTTTACCTTCTTTCGGCTCGAAACCTATCCGTATTCCATGAAAACTCCAAACCTTGCTTTCATCCTCCCGTGTGTGAACTAAAAGTATATTGCTTGTCCCAGTCTTTGTTCGTCTGTTCGTAATGTGGCTGTATCGTGAGCGGCTCTGTAATTGTCTACCGCAAGCAGCCCGTCTCCTGTTTGTACTTTACTGAAAGATTTCAGGATGGCTCCCCTAATGTCTTTGTGTTTCCTACAGCTCGTCTGTCTCTTTGGTCCATGCATTGTCCTCTCCTCTGTGACTGCCTCGTTATCATTGTACAGTTATTTACATCTCACTTTAATGATGCCGATATTTCCTGGGAGTGGAAAAGGTTTATTCATGTGTCTTTGGTAAATAATTTATGCCGATTTTTTTACTCTTCAAAGTGATCAAACCTTTCCCTGGATCTTGAGCAGACGGATCCCACTTGTCAATCAGTTAAGGGAGAGTTTTGTGAACATGAATTCCTGAATATTATGACAAAATTTGACAAAACTTTTTGTTAACTTGTTGTTGATCCTTATTGCATTGTGTGAATAGTTGGAATAGTGTGAATAGTTGGAAATGGCCAGATCACATCGGGAACCTCAGGGTTTGCTGGTGAGAATCCACTACGGCTATTCTGTAGACTTGTTACTCTCTATACAATCTCTGCTTACGTTCTCGTTTTTTGATGGAACAGAGAGTTCCAAAAGTGTATGATTTGTGGGTTCACCCAGTTCACCCCAGTAAAATGTTTCTCCTGAAGGATCAAGATTCTTACCAGTTTGTGGCATGGTGGGTGAAGGCTATCATGACATCATCATTTCGATAAAGGGTACAGTTATAATTAATTCTAATTAATCTTTCTGATAGTTCACCTCCTACAAATAATACATTCTTTGAGGAATTATGTTTTTGCAATTTTAACTCGCATACACGCCAGAAATGTTAACTTAGAATGATACTCTCTTGACCTGTTCAGTAGGAAGTGAGGAGATTCAGAAAATTGCTGGTTGCTGTCATACAGAGCAATTATATCTGAAACTGTAATTTAGAACAAGATTAAAGCCTTTTATTTACAAAGTCTAATCTAGAAATGAGAGACATTAGCAAAAAAAGAGGGATGGAAGGATTTGCTCACAATATAGGGACTGTTCCTTCCACACAGGACACTTGGGAGGTAAGTGCATAGGGTTACATGGTATCCTCCCAATAATAAACTACAAGATGGTGGAATAAAATGATCTCATGTTCTTTAACCTTGGCTTTTTAATGGAAGTCAAGGTTAAAAGCAAAATGATCCCTGACGGAGGATTCACTTACATGCACTTTGGGAAGATACCTGTCATTGTATCCATTGCACAGTCACTGATACTCGCTACCTACAACCTGCGGTGAGTGACTCCTTTTATATGGAATCAATAAATTGATCCTAACTAGCTTCCCATATCAGTTCATATCAAAACGAGGGTCTTTTATTGGAACAGACGCTCCCAGCCCACCGACCATGGATGGCGCCCCCACCTGGTCACCTGTCAGCTTGGGGAGAGCTCATCAGATAAAATATTTTTAAATATCCATGTGTTTTACCGTACACTGTCATCAAATGTATTTCTATTGAAGAAACAGAATAGCGAGTGGATAATATATAATTATACGTTTCTAGAGACACCTGCATGGCTTTGAGATGCGCTGTATGTTAATCTCCTCCAGTGGGGCTGGATTGTGCATTCTCACTGTGAATTCACCCCTAAAAAGAAATGGGTTTAATGAGTTCCTGGAGTGTTTAAAGCCATTTGAGAATAGTTGAATTTTACGGAAGATGGAATGGTTCGTTTATAAATTAGATAGAGTATTGCTATTAGGAGAGTTTCCCTGTGTGCCAGTTACATAGCAGATCTGGAGTGGGATAATCTGTGTCACGGTTCCGTCCATTTCTTAGATCATCTATGAACAGGACGGTTTAAATAGCTAACAACCAACTTGAGAAATTAAGGTTGAAATAGTCTGTTTGGTGGAAGTTAAATTCTTTCACACTTGTTTGTTTTTTGTTTGTTTTCTGTTTTCTGAGCAGCTTATTATTAAATGAGTATAGCTTGCTGATGGATAGTTTATTAGCTAAATAGTAATCTGTCCTGAATCAGAAAATCTGTCAATCTTCGTGAATTGAAAAATGAATTTCGAAATTCCGACTAAAACAACGGCCCGTGACTGTAGTTGAGAATTTTTCCACACCAAATATTTCGAACCAAATTCTGTGTGCTGTGAGTGACCCTTAAGCAGAATAAAGCCAGGAAGCTCCTGGAAACGAATGAAACTTATAACTATTGTTTTATTATTTTGCTTTACAAAGGAATTATAGCGAAATAAATAAAGCCGTATCAGGAGAAATCCCAAAGCTGTGTATAAATTGGCCCATCGTGCCGGTGTAGGTTTAGATAAAGACTTACCATTGTTTAAGGTGCCATCGCCCCCACCTCTCTGGTTTTCATTTAGCCTGATGTATGGGGCAGGTTTACTGCTGACATTTAAAAGCAAAAGTAAGGAAAGTGTGACATTTGAAAGAGCCATGTCATCACTTGGTCTTCTCAAAGATCCCAACTCTCCAGTTACGGCTGTCGAGGCGAGCAGGAGGCAGCGTGGAGACAGTGGATTCATTTCAGTCCTTGCTGTACGGTAAGCTGGGACCATATGCCTTGTTTACTGAGGATAAAATATATCTTAAAGGTACTGCAAAGATCTCCTGGTTGTTATTTCGGTGGCATGTTAAAAATACAGCAAAACGTTTCCTGTTACCTGTGCTTTGAAAATAATTCTATTATATTAGTTTTTAATATATAATAAAAAAATCTATATGTATTTTCATGCTGGCACAACCTGGCATTCTATGCAAATACTAAATATACAATCATTTATTGCAAGTAATTCAGACTGTGTTTTTGTTATAGAAACCATGAGAACAAGTTATTGGCAGCCAATGTTACAAACATGGCAAGACTTTATACATAGGGGCTTATCCTCCGAACGGCAACATTTAAGCTAAAATCGCTCGAAAAATACTCCAACACTTCAATTGATTTCAGTTTTGTCTTTGGTCTAATGACGAACCCCACATGTACCACATTTTATAATCCAGTTAATTTAATGTGAACACATTGTGTGAATGCCAAGTTCATGTTTATAAAGAAATGACAGTCCTGTGTTTATCATCATGTTAAAGGCTGACCACGAGCTGTTGATGATATCGACGATCACGATCCCACTGTCCTGATACTTTGCCATTTATACAATTATTGGATCTTACACTAGACACTCATGTTGTAGTGATCCCAATCCTTCACAGGAGTTCAGGACACACTATTGGGATCATCTGAAACTTACAAGATTATTCAGTAAATTCCAAATGGTAGCACGTCAGAATAGAAACATTCAGGCTCAAGTACTAAAGCTGTGACCGCGGCTGAGTTGGAGAATTTTGTCAGATCAGATACTTTATCGTTACCCCTGATAAATGTTAAAGTAAATAAACCTGCACATCATGTTGGTCGTGAATAGTGTGTGTTAACGCAATAGACGCCCCATTATAGTGTAAAACTTTTAATGTACAATTGCGAAAATAAAAATGTATGTCTCGCCATTGACAAAATATATCTAAATCGGTTTTGTGAGCGTCTGGGGTGTTTGCATATTTTGCACTGACTGTAGATGGTAACGTCAGCGCTTTGGTCTGTCCGCAGGTCCTCTATAGTTCCCATTGCTTCATCTGCCAGGAGCCCATATCAGTGCTTTAGTCTCATGCATGTGCGGAGTTCCACACTGATGTCTATGGAAATCAGGATCTGGCAAGGAACACAGGATTCTCTATAGACAGAGCTTTGACAATGCTACCCTGAGGTAGCTCCATGCTTTGTCAACCGTTGGAAACAAACATACTTTTTCTTATGTCTTTTGACTGGGTTGGAATTTCAGGGATACGGTCTTTATGAGCATTTTATAATGATTTTATCTTTATATAATGCTAATTTTTTGGGGAGGGGTTTGTGACAGAGATGACTTAATACAAACATGGCAAATACTGTATACTGCGCACTTACTGTACGCTAGGCACTTACTGTACGCTGGGCACTTACTGTACGCTGGGCACTTACTGTGCGCTAGGCACTTACTGTGCGCTGGGCACTTACTGTGCGCTGGGCACTTACTGTGCGCTGGGCACTTACTGTATGCTGCGCACTTACTGTATGCTGCGCACTTACTATATGCTGCGCACTTACTGTACGCTAGGCACTTACTGTACGCTGGGCACTTACTGTACGCTGGGCACTTACTGTATGCTAGGCACTTGCTGTGCGCTAGGCACTTACTGTATACTGCACACTTACTGTACGCTAGGCACTTACTGTGCGCTAGGCACTTACTGTACGCTAGGCACTTACTGTATACTGCGCACTTACTGTACGCTAGGCACTTACTGTACGCTGGGCACTTACTGTACGCTGGGCACTTACTGTGCGCCAGGCACTTACTGTATGCTGGGCACTTACTGTATGCCATGCACTTACTGTATGCTTCGCACTTACTGTATGCTTCGCACTTACTGTACGCTAGGCACTTACTGTGCGCTAGGCACTTACTGTATACTGTGCACTTACTGTACGCTAGGCACTTACTGTACGCTAGGCACTTACTGTATGCTGGGCACTTACTGTATGCTGGGCACTTACTGTATGCCATGCACTTACTGTATGCTTCGCACTTACTGTATGCTTCGCACTTACTGTGCGCCAGGCACTTACTGTGCGCCAGGCACTTACTGTATGCTGGGCACTTACTGTATGCTGGGCACTTACTGTATGCCATGCACTTACTGTATGCCATGCACTTACTGTATGCTTCGCACTTACTGTACGCTAGGCACTTACTGTACGCTAGGCACTTACTGTGCGCTAGGCACTTACTGTATACTGTGCACTTACTGTACGCTAGGCACTTACTGTATGCTACGCACTTACTGTACGCTAGGCACTTATCTAGCTGATCGGCCGTTAAAATTCATGAAATTCCAAAGGGGCTTAGTAAACAGAATGTAGACCTTCCTGTGTGGTGGTGACTGATTAAAGATAAGCCACTCTCCACCAATCTGAGGGTCTATTCCCTGACTCCGAGGTATCACACTAAACGCTCTAATCTGTTTACTTTCCTGAGCCAATAATAATAACATTCCATGTTTGCGTTAGTAAATAAACACTAACAGGTGGCAGGCTGTTTCAATAAACCAATCCCAGGAGGTAAAAAGGCATTTTTATTGTACAGAGTGTCATTGTTTCTCTTCATTATAAAAGAATACGACAGATATATTTCTTCCATTTTGAAAAAGTAAAGTCTTGTTCCACTTCCAAAACAAAATGCCCCTAGAGCCAGAGACGCTTGTAACATATTATCAATTTCTCCAGAACAGGGGGGTTATGTGCAGAAAACAGAACTCAGGTGTTTTTTGAGGGAGCATGGAGCTTTATTGATCAGAAAAGGAGCGTTTAACAACAAGCACTTAAAGATCAGCATCTGGGCTCTAAAATAAGGGTTCCAGAAACCCTGAGTAGTGGAGAAATGGCACAGTGAATACAACATCACAGAGCCAGGAGGTAGGGTGATAAAGTATGACATCACAGAGCCAGGAGGTAGGGTGATAAAGTATGACATCACAGAGCCTGAAGGTCGAGTGATACAGTATGACATCACAGAGCCAGGAGGTAAGGTGCCGCAGTATGACATCACAGAGCCAGAAGGTAGGGTGCCGCAGTATGACATCACAGAGCCTGAAGGTCGAGTGATACAGTATGACATCACAGAGCCAGGAGGTAAGGTGCCGCAGTATGACATCACAGAGCCAGAAGGTTGAGTGATACAATATGACATCACAGAGCCAGAAGGTAAGGTGCCGCAGTATGACATCACAGAGCCAGAAGGTCGGGTGCTGCAGTATGACATCACAGAGCCAGAAGGTCGGGTGCTGCAGTATGACATCACAGAGCCAGAAGGTCGAGTGATACAGTATGACATCACAGAGCCAGGAGGTAAGGTGCCGCAGTATGACATCACAGAGCCAGAAGGTCGGGTGCTGCAGTATGACATCACAGAGCCAGAAGGTCGGGTGCTGCAGTATGACATCACAGAGCCAGAAGGTCGGGTGCAGCAGTATGACATCACAGAGCCATGAGGTAAGGTGCCGCAGTATGACATCACAGAGCCAGAAGGTCGGGTGCTGCAGTATGACATCACAGAGCAAGAAGGTCGGGTGCTGCAGTATGACATCACAGAGCCAGAAGGTCGGGTGCTGCAGTATGACATCACAGAGCCAGAAGGTCGGGTGCTGCAGTATGACATCACAGAGCCAGAAGGTCGAGTGATACAGTATGACATCACAGAGCCAGGAGGAAGGGTGCCGCAGTATGACATCACAGAGCCAGGAGGAAGGGTGCCGCAGTATGACATCACAGAGCCAGAAGGTCGGGTGCTGCAGTATGACATCACAGAGCCAGAAGGTCGAGTGATACAGTATGACATCACAGAGCCAGGAGGTAAGGTGCCGCAGTATGACATCACAGAGCCAGAAGGTCGGGTGCTGCAGTATGACATCACAGAGCCAGAAGGTCGGGTGCTGCAGTATGACATCACAGAGCCAGAAGGTCGAGTGATACAGTATGACATCACAGAGCCAGGAGGTAAGGTGCCGCAGTATGACATCACAGAGCCAGAAGGTCGGGTGCTGCAGTATGACATCACAGAGCCAGAAGGTCGGGTGCTGCAGTATGACATCACAGAGCCAGAAGGTCGGGTGCAGCAGTATGACATCACAGAGCCATGAGGTAAGGTGCCGCAGTATGACATCACAGAGCCAGAAGGTCGGGTGCTGCAGTATGACATCACAGAGCAAGAAGGTCGGGTGCTGCAGTATGACATCACAGAGCCAGAAGGTCGGGTGCTGCAGTATGACATCACAGAGCCAGAAGGTCGGGTGCTGCAGTATGACATCACAGAGCCAGAAGGTCGAGTGATACAGTATGACATCACAGAGCCAGGAGGAAGGGTGCCGCAGTATGACATCACAGAGCCAGGAGGAAGGGTGCCGCAGTATGACATCACAGAGCCAGAAGGTCGGGTGATACAGTATGACATCACAGAGCCAGGAGGTAGGGTGCCGCAGTATGACATCACAGAGCCAGGAGGTAGGGTGCCGCAGTATGACATCACAGAGCCAGGAGGTCGGGTGCCGCAGTATGACATCACAGAGCCAGAAGGTCGGGTGCCGCAGTATGACATCACAGAGCCAGGAGTTAAGGTGCCGCAGTATGACATCACAGAGACAGGAGGTAGGGTGCCGCAGTATGACATCACAGAGCCAGGAGGTAGGGTGATACAGTATGACATCACAGAGACAGGAGGTAGGATGCCGCAGTATGACATCACAGAGCCAGGAGGTAGGGTGCCGCAGTATGACATCACAGAGCCAGGAGGTAGGTTGCCCCAGTATGACCTCACATAGTTATGTTGGATAGGGTGACACAGTATGTCATCACATAGCTCTGTTGGTTAAGGTGACACACTATGACATCACAGAGCTGTGTTGGTTAAGATGACACAGTATGACATCACAGAGCTCTGTTGGCAGTGGTGGAACAGTATGACATCACATAGCTCTGTTGGTTAAGGTGACACAGTATGACATCACATAGCTCTGTTGGTTAAGGTGACACAGTATGACATCACAGAGCTGTGTTGGCAGTGGTGGCACAGTAGAACATCACAGAGCTAGGTTGGTTAAGGTGACACAGTATGACATCACATAGCTCTGTTGGTTAAGGTGACACAGTATGACATCACAGAGCTCTGTTGGCAGTGGTGGCACAGTATGACATCACAGAGCTAGGTTGGTTAAGGTGATACAGTATGACATCACAGAGCTCTGTTGGCAGTGGTGGCACAGTATGACATCACAGAGCTAGGTTGGTTAAGGTGATACAGTATGACATCACAGAACTCTGTTGGCAGTGGTGGCACAGTATGACATCACAGAGGCGTGTTGGTAGAATGACATCACTCTAGTCGGTTAATAACACAGAGGCCGGGTATGAGTTGTCTCATTTGAACATAATATACAAAAAAAAAAAAGCTTTTACCTTGTATTATACCATCAAACATATTATGAATATAAAGGACTTGCCTTCCTCTGTGGGGAGCAAATCGCTGGAGTGATTTTACACAATGCAAAAAATATGAAAAATATGGTGAGTGGGTACAGTGACAGGGACCGTTAAATAAGGAGTGCAAGTGGTCCTGGTGCTTGGAGGGGCCATGCAATAAAGCTGCTATTGATTTCTGTGTTGAGTAAAACACAGAGACGCCAAGCTATATTTAGTACTGTTAGAGATATCCTGGTCTCCATGTGTCCTGGGGAAGATACAGTGTAATAAATCACTTCCTTCTGAAATGCTTTCATTTTTTCTTCTTAATCTGGGAGACACTCCAGGCTCCCACACACGTGAGGTGCACTGTGTAGGTTAGGTTACAGTTAGTTATACTTGGTGGGTTTATATTAAATGGACACTCCAGGCTCCCACACACGTTAGGTGCACTGTGTAGGTTAGGTTACAGGTAGTTGTACTGGGTGGGTTTATATTATTAAAGGGACACTCCAGGCTCCCACACACGTTAGATGCACTGTGTAGGTTAGGTTACAGTTAGTTATACTGGGTGGGTTTATATTATTAAAGGGACATTCCAGGCTCCCACACACGTTAGATGCACTGTGTAGGTTAGGTTACAGTTAGTTATACTGGGTGGGTTTATATTATTAAAGGGACACCCCAGGCTCCCACACACGTTAGATGCACTGTGTAAGTTAGGTTACAGTTAGTTATACTGGGTGGGTTTATATTATTAAAGGGACATTCCAGGCTCCCACACACGTTAGATGCACTGTGTAAGTTAGGTTACAGTTAGTTATACTGGGTGGGTTTATATTATTAAAGGGACACCCCAGGCTCCCACACACGTTAGATGCACTGTGTAAGTTAGGTTACAGTTAGTTATACTGGGTGGGTTTATATTATTAAAGGGACACTCCAGGCTCCCACACACGTTAGATGCACTGTGTAAGTTAGGTTACAGTTAGTTATACTGGGTGGGTTTATATTATTAAAGGGACACTCCAGGCTCCCACACACGTTAGGCGCACTGTGTAGGTGAGGTTACAGTTAGTTATACTGGGTGGGTTTATATTATTAAAGGGACACTCTAGGCTCCCACACACGTTAGCTGCACTGTGTAGGTTAGGTTACAGTTAGTTATACTGGGTGGGTTTATATTATTAAAGGGACACTCCAGGCTCCCACACACGTTAGGTGCACTCTGTAGGTTAGGTTACAGTTAGTTATACTGGCTGGGTTTATATTAAATGGACACTCCAGGCTCCCACACACATTAGGTGCACTGTGTAGGTTAGGTTACAGTTAGTTATACTGGGTGGGTTTATATTATTAAAGGGACACTCCAGGCTCCCACACACGTTAGATGCACTGTGTAGGTTAGGTTACAGTTAGTTATACCGGGTGGGTTTATATTATTAAAGGGACACTCCAGGCTCCCACACACGTTAGGTGCACTCTGTAGGTTAGGTTACAGTTAGTTATACTGGCTGGGTTTATATTAAATGGACACTCCAGGCTCCCACACACATTAGGTGCACTGTGTAGGTTAGGTTACAGTTAGTTATACTGGGTGGGTTTATATTATTAAAGGGACACTCCAGGCTCCCACACACGTTAGGTGCACTGTGTAGGTTAGGTTACAGTTAGTTATACTGGGTGGGTTTATATTATTAAAGGGGCACTCCAGGCTCCCACACACGTTAGGTGCACTGTGTAGGTTAGGTTACAGTTAGTTATACTGGGTGGGTTTATATTATTAAAGGGACACTCCAGGCTCCCACACACGTTAGGTGCACTGTGTAGGTTAGGTTACAGTTAGTTATACTGGGTGGGTTTATATTATTAAAGGGACACTCCAGGCTCCCACACACGTTAGATGCACTGTGTAGGTTAGGTTACAGTTAGTTATACCGGGTGGGTTTATATTATTAAAGGGACACTCCAGGCTCCCACACACGTTAGGTGCACTCTGTAGGTTAGGTTACAGTTAGTTATACTGGCTGGGTTTATATTAAATGGACACTCCAGGCTCCCACACACATTAGGTGCACTGTGTAGGTTAGGTTACAGTTAGTTATACTGGGTGGGTTTATATTATTAAAGGGACACTCCAGGCTCCCACACACGTTAGGTGCACTGTGTAGGTTAGGTTACAGTTAGTTATACTGGGTGGGTTTATATTATTAAAGGGACACTCCAGGCTCCCACACACGTTAGGTGCACTGTGTAGGTTAGGTTACAGTTAGTTATACTGGGTGGGTTTATATTATTAAAGGGACACTCCAGGCTCCCAGGCATATTAGGTGCACAATTCGTTTTGATATGGTTATTCGTAGAGCTGATGGGCTGGTTGGATGAAATTGTTGAGTAAAGAGATTCCATCTGTTTGTATTTTCCTTATGGCCGCAGACAGTTTTGTTAAGGGGGATGAAATGATTCTCTGAATACACTGTTACTTTATGGACCCATAAATCACCAAAGTGATAATGCATTTGTTTTCTGTAAACTGGGTCTCTTGGCCATGCCACAATCTAAGACCTTTCCTATCCTGGGAATTCATCTCACGCAGTACAGAGGCAAAATTTCTTTTTTTTTTTTCATGAGAATTTTATAATATTTTTTAAAGCTTTACAAACAGATGAAGTCAGCTCTCAGAATCTCAGCGCTGCCCCCCCCCCGGTAAAGTTTATTTAGATTGTTTTCTACTACAACAATTTTATATATTTTATAAATAATGCATTTACAGCCTTTTGTAAAGAGGCGGCTAGATGGTGGGTTTTACCACCCTATTTTAATATGTTTATAATGTAAACAAATCAAGTTTTCAAATATACACTGAACAAAATTATAAACGCAACACTTTTGTTTTTGCCCCCATTTTTCATGAGCTGAACTCAAAGATCTAAGACTTTTTCTATGTACACAAAAGGCCTATTTCTCTCAAATATTGTTCATAAATCTGTCTAAATCTGTGTTAGTGAGCACTTCTCCTTTGCCGAGATAATCCATCCACCTCACAGGTGTGGCATATCAAGATGCTAATTAGACAGCATGATTATTGCACAGGTGTGCCTTAGGCTGGCCACAATAAAAGGCCACTCCAAAATGAGCAGTTTTACTGTATTGGAGGGATCCGAAAACCAGTCTGTATCTGGTGTGACCACCATTTGCCTCACGCAGTGCAACATAGCTCCTTCGCATAGAGTTGATCAGGTTGCTGATTGTGGCCGGTGGAATGTTAGTTCACTCCTCTTCAATGGCTGTGCGAATTTGCTGGATATTGGCAGGATCTGGAACACGCTGTTCTATACGCCGATCCAGAGCATCCCAAACATGCTTAATGGGTGACATGTCCGGTGAGTATGCTGGCCATGCAAGAACTGGGATGTTTTCAGCATCCATGAATTGTTTGTAGATCCTTGCATAATGGGGCCGTGCATTATCGTTCTGCAACATGAGGTGATGGCCGTGGATGAATAGCACAACAATGGGCCTCAGGATCTCGTCACAGTATCTCTGTGCATTCAAAATGAACATTAATAAAATGCACCTGTGTCCGTTGTCCCTAAAATACGCCTACCTATACCATAACCCCACCGCCACCATGGGCCACTCGATCCACAATGTTGACATCAGCAAACCGCTCACCCACAAAACACCATACACGCTGTCTGCCATCTGCCCTGTACAGTGAAAACCAGGATTCATGCGTGAAGAGAACACCTCTCCAAAGTGCCAGACGCCATAGAATGTGAGCATTTGCCCATTCAAGTCTCTTACAACGATGAACTGCAGTCAGGTCGAGACCCCAATGAGGATGACGAGCATGCAGATGAGCTTCCATGGGACGGTTTCTGACAGATTGTGCAGAATTTCTTTAGTTATGCAAACCGATTGTTGCCGCAACTGTCCGGGTGGCTGGTCTAAGACGATCTTGGAGGTGAAGATGCTGGATGTGGAGGTCCTGGGCTGGTGTGGTTACACGTGGTTGTGAGGTCGGTTGGATGTACTGCCAAATTCTCTGAAACAGCTTTAGAGACAGCTTATGGTAGAGAAATTAACAATTCACGGGAAACCGCTCTGGTGGACATTCCTGCAGTCAGCATGCCGATTGCATGCTGTGGGGGTTTATAGAGACGCAAATGTTGGGTTAAAAAATTGTGTTGGAAAAATCCTAGTTCAGCTATTTTGAACTGAAGGTATTTTGCTGTTTAATAACGCACCATCACATAACTGGGCACCGGGTTGATATGGGCCAGCTATTGTCTACTGGAACAATTTATATATATTCTATGTCTGAAAAGCAAAAACTGCCGAAAAAGATCATTTCACAGCTACGTGTCTGACTTCATGTATTCTAAAGACAGGTGATCAAAGATGGGGTCTGCATACAAACAATTACTTGTACACACGAGAAAAGGCAATATGGCACCAACAGTGTCCCTTCTACTCTGCCTCCAGCATGTTCTTGGCAGTGTGCTCTGTGCTGTGCTTACAGAATATCACAGGTCATATACATTATGCCCCACGACCCCACGAGAGAATTCAAAGTGAATTGATGACAAAATAATCTGGAAATCATTCTCATCGTTGCTAATAGTTTTTTTTTTTTTTTTTTTATCTTAAATTTTAAATTCCCTTTGAATTTCCAAGAATTCTCAGTTTAATAAATACCCCTGATTGTGGAGTTAATGTGTATAGGATATGGCCTTTAAAGGGCACAGATCACTTATGGTGAACATTCTTTCATTCAATGAGAAAATATCAAAATAGATTTTATAACTGGGTACACACTACCAAAAGTATATGATTACATTAAACAGTGTATGGAGATGAGGAAGAAGATTAAAATATAGAATAAATACTATGTATCTTGTACCAAGACTATTTGCATATTAAGGGAGGGGCAACCAATAGTATCACACATACTGAGGCAATACATAAAAACAGCCAACAGGTGGCAGTACACATACGTATTCCATTTCAGATATTAAATATTTCTCGGACATTTGCAGTGCAGAATATTTGCTGTTTAGTTAGCAATCACCTTAGATGGTAGCGTTTGTTAATGCTCAGCAGATAATATTAAACGATTGGTCCTTAATAATTTTATTCTTTACATTGATTTTGGGGAAGTGCTGCTTTCTCTGACTTTATTGTAATTGGCACATTTCCCCAGCTAGCGACAGATTTATAATATACAGTAAGTGATAATTCCTTCTTTCAGATTAATTAATCATTTCTGTTCTCTTTAGCAGTGTCACTGCCTCAATGACAGAGTGATAAAAAAGCAGGAGATACTAGGAAATCAAGGCCGCTGGCTTTGGGCAGCGAGGTCAATCTTTCCCCAGGGGAATCAGGACTCGTATAAAGAAAGTATAATATAATAAATGTCAGAAATACAGCAAAAATATCAATAATATATAGGCGATATACACATAAAACTTCTGTACTTAGTCAATGGGAAAATGGATAAAGCGGAATGGGGTGCAGTGATTAAGAGGTTGCAGGGGACGGAGGATCTAAGATTGAGAGAGAGGAGGAATAGATTAGTGTTTGACGATTGTGAGAGGCAGCAATGGGTACTCCTGTCCCCTAATCCCTCTAGCAGCTCACCATATACAGCTGATCCAGGTAATATTCTCTCCTTTGTTCCTATCACGTGCCTTCTTTTATACAGCTGATCCAGGTTAATTCTCTCTATTTCTATGGCGTGCCTTGTCCTTGTTGTGATGTCATCTCGAAGATCCAATCCAGAGTTTATTCTCTATCTCTTGTCCTCGTTGTCAGGTCACCATGTAGATCCGTTCTAGTTACTGGTTTCTCTCCCTTTTCCCATCTGTTTCTCTTGTCCTTGCTGTATGGTCACCATGTAGAACCGTTCTAGGTAATGTTTTCTCTCTCTTTTCCCCGCTGTCTATTTTTTCCTCGCTGTAAGGTCACCATGTAGATCCGTTCTAGGTAATGGTTTCTCTCCCTTTTCCCATCTGTCTCTCTTGTCCTCGCTGTATGGTCACCATGTAGATCCGTTCTAGGTAATGGTTTCTCTCCCTTTTCCCATCTGTCTCTCTTGTCCTCGCTGTATGGTCACTGTAACGGACCGTTTCACTTACAAGAGGATAAAACCCAGTTTAGGCGATAATCCCCTTTCCAGATGCACAGGCAGCTACTGCAAACACCACTCTCCCGACTGGAGACACACGAAGACTGGATCCGAGAAACCTTTTAAATTCTCCCAAGCATATGAATACTGTAGACCATTGAATAGGAACCATACGAATAGGCTTGTACTCCTAGCAGTCAACTGGAACAGCATGCAATAAATCCTTCCCCCCAATAATGAGACGACACATCACTTTGAGGGTTAAACAGGAACTCTGGACTGGCTCATCCAGCCCGGCTTTTATTTCCAACTCACACATACAGGCCACACCCAGGGGGAGGCATAAAATAACCAATGACATAGATGTTACCTCCCACACATCCCCTCCCCTTAGTGTGACACATAATCCCATTATGCATACAGTGTAAAATATACTTTTACACAACTTTCATAACTTTAAAACAATACATCACATTCACATAAAAATACATATCCACAATCAATCCATTCAGGGGAACAACATATTAAAAAATGGCATGAATCCGACCAGGGGTTCAAAAGTTACTAAAAGTATCTTTTGTCCCTCCTGGCTGGCAGAAAAACATCCCCACAATGCACCCTGGTTTCCTCCCTTCTGCCCTGGAGTTAATTGGAGAAGTAATCCAATTATCCAGGACTAGAGGCAGACTCCATTAACCACATGGTTGCAAAACGACATAAAACACTTTAAAATACATAAAGTCACATTTACACATAACACACAGACATTTCACCTATCCCCAGATAGCTGGGATCTGTGCGCACAAACTACCGAATAGCGCGCAGATCCTACTCACACAGTACAATTGCCATGGAGCTAAAGTCTTTCCCATAGTCTTTCATTATATGAATAGGCTCCATGGTATGGCTATCTGGGGTATCACATTCCCATAAAGTCTGGTCCATAGTCCAAAGGCAAGAGGCGGGCAATCAGCCCCCTCCAAGGACACGTGGCGAGGTCGGTTTCGCCACAGTCACCATGTAGATCCGTTCTAGGTAATGGTTTCTCTCCCTTTCCCCCTCTGTTTCTCTTGTCCTCACTGTATGGTCACCATGTAGATCATTTCTAGGTAATGGTTTATCTCCCTTTCCCCCTCTGTTTCTCTTGTCCTCACTGTAAGGTCCGTTCTAGGTAATGGTTTATCTCCCTTTTCCCCGCTGTCTCTTTTTTCCTCGCTGTATGGTCACCATGTAGATCAGTTCTAGGTAATGGTTTATCTCCCTTTACCCCTCTGTTTCTCTTGTCCTCACTGTAAGGTCCGTTCTAGGTAATGTTTTCTCTCCCTTTTCCCCGCTGTCTCTTTTTTCCTCGCTGTATGGTCACCATGTAGATCAGTTCTAGGTAATGGTTTATCTCCCTTTTCCCCGCTGTCTCTTTTTTCCTCGCTGTAAGGTCACCATGTAGATCCGTTCTAGGTAATGTTTTTTTCTCCCTTTTCCCCGCTGTCTCTTTTTTCCTCGCTGTAAGGTCACCATGTAGATCCGTTCTAGGTAACATTTTCTTTCCCTTTCCCCCTCTGTCTCTCTTGTCCTCGCTGTAAGGTCACCATGTAGATCCATTCTAGGTAATGTTTTCTCTCCCTTTTCCCCTCTGTCTCTCTTGTCCTCACTGTAAGGTCACCATGTAGATCCATTCTAGGTAATGTTTTCTCTCCCTTTTCCCCTCTGTCTCTCTTGTCCTCACTGTAAGGTCACCATGTAGATCCATTCTAGGTAATGTTTTCTCTCCCTTTTCCCCTCTGTGTCTCTTGTCCTCACTGTAAGGTCACCATGTAAGTCCATTCTAGGTAATGTTTTCTCTCCCTTTTCCCCTCTGTGTCTCTTGTCCTCACTGTAAGGTCACCATGTAAGTCCATTCTAGGTAATGTTTTCTCTCCCTTTTCCCCTCTGTCTCTCTTGTCCTCGCTGTAAGGTCACCATGTAAGTCCATTCTAGGTAATGTTTTCTCTCGCTTTTCCCCTCTGTCTCTCTTGTCCTCGCTGTAAGGTCACCATGTAGATCCATTCTAGGTAATGTTTTCTCTCCCTTTTCCCCTCTGTCTCTCTTGTCCTCACTGTAAGGTCACCATGTAGATCCATTCTAGGTAATGTTTTCTCTCCCTTTTCCCCTCTGTCTCTCTTGTCCTCGCTGTAAGGTCACCATGTAGATCCATTCTAGGTAATGGTTTCTCTCCCTTTTCCCCTCTGTCTCTCTTGTCCTCGCTGTAAGGTCACCATGTAAGTCCATTCTATGTAATGTTTTCTCTCCATTTTCCCCTCTGTCTCTCTTGTCCTCACTGTAAGGTCACCATGTAGATCCATTCTAGGTTATGTTTTCTCTCCCTTTTCCCCTCTGTCTCTCTTGTCCTCGCTGTAAGGTCACCATGTAGATCCATTCTAGGTAATGGTTTCTCTCCCTTTTCCCCTCTGTCTCTCTTGTCCTCACTGTAAGGTCACCATGTAGATCCATTCTAGGTAACATTTTCTTTCCCTTTCCCCCTCTGTCTCTCTTGTCCTCGCTGTAAGGTCACCATGTAAGTCCATTCTAGGTAATGATTTCTCTCCCTTTCCCCCTCTGTCTCTCTTGTCCTCGCTGTAAGGTCACCATGTAGATCCATTCTAGGTAATGATTTCTCTCCCTTTTCCCCTCTGTCTCTCTTGTCCTCGCTGTAAGGTCACCATGTAAATCCATTCTAGGTAATGATTTCTCTCCCTTTCCCCCTCTGTCTCTCTTGTCCTCGCTGTAAGGTCACCATGTAGATCCATTCTAGGTAATGATTTCTCTCCCTTTTCCCCTCTGTCTCTCTTGTCCTCGCTGTAAGGTCACCATGTAGATCCATTCTAGGTAATGATTTCTCTCCCTTTTCCCCTCTGTCTCTCTTGTCCTCGCTGTAAGGTCACCATGTAAATCCATTCTAGGTAATGTTTTCTCTCCCTTTCCCCCTCTGTCTCTCTTGTCCTCACTGTAAGGTCACCATGTAGATCCATTCTAGGTAATGATTTCTCTCCCTTTTCCCCTCTGTCTCTCTTGTCCTCACTGTAAGGTCACCATGTAGATCCATTCTAGGTAATGATTTCTCTCCCTTTTCCCCTCTGTCTCTCTTGTCCTCGCTGTAAGGTCACCATGTAGATCCATTCTAGGTAATGATTTCTCTCCCTTTCCCCCTCTGTCTCTCTTGTCCTCGCTGTAAGGTCACCATGTAAATCCATTCTAGCTAATGTTTTCTCTCCCTTTTCCCCTCTGTCTCTCTTGTCCTCGCTGTAAGGTCACCATGTAAGTCCATTCTAGGTAATGTTTTCTCTCCCTTTCCCCCTCTGTCTCTCTTGTCCTCACTGTAAGGTCACCATGTAGATCCATTCTAGGTAATGATTTCTCTCCCTTTTCCCCTCTGTCTCTCTTGTCCTCACTGTAAGGTCACCATGTAGATCCATTCTAGGTAATGATTTCTCTCCCTTTTCCCCTCTGTCTCTCTTGTCCTCGCTGTAAGGTCACCATGTAGATCCATTCTAGGTAATGATTTCTCTCCCTTTCCCCCTCTGTCTCTCTTGTCCTCGCTGTAAGGTCACCATGTAAATCCATTCTAGGTAATGATTTCTCTCCCTTTTCCCCTCTGTCTCTCTTGTCCTCACTGTAAGGTCACCATGTAAATCCATTCTAGGTAATGTTTTCTCTCCCTTTTCCCCTCTGTCTCTCTTGTCCTCGCTGTAAGGTCACCATGTAGATCCATTCTAGGTAACATTTTCTTTCCCTTTCCCCCTCTGTCTCTCTTGTCCTCGCTGTAAGGTCACCATGTAGATCCATTCTAGGTAATGGTTTCTCTCCCTTTTCCCCTCTGTCTCTCTTGTCCTCGCTGTAAGGTCACCATGTAGATCCATTCTAGGTAATGGTTTCTCTCCCTTTTCCCCTCTGTCTCTCTTGTCCTCACTGTAAGGTCACCATGTAGATCCATTCTAGGTAACATTTTCTCTCCCTTTTCTGTCTCTCCAGTCCTGGCTTTAAATGTCATTATGTGTAATGCTTTGTGTCTCCTCCTCTATGAGATCATTGGGTAGATCAGTTTCAGATAATACAATATACAAATGGTGCAAACAATACATTGGTGTATACACAAGCAAATACTTAGTATAGTGGATGGAATCCAATAATATGATGACCACGGCTCAGCTGATTGCATTCAGTATCCAAAACATATAAAAACATTTCTAAAATAAAACAAAGGAAAATCACAGTGCAATCTGTATGGAATAATAAAACGAGTCATTGCTAATAATCCTGTTTGGCTCTTCTATATGTTTTTCCTTTGTTTTTTTTTTAGAAATGTCATTGTATGTTTTGGATACTGTATACAATCAGCTGAGCCGTGGTCATTATATTATAGGACTCAATCCACTATATTAAGTATTTGATAGTGTATACACCGAGGTCTTGTTTGTATTTAGTATTTTCATAGTAAGGTGTTGGAGAAGCACATTTTACTATATACACCTGTGTTCATTTAAATACGTTTCATGTTCTCTTTCGCTCTTGTCCTTGCTGTAAGGTCATTGTGTAGACCAGGTCCATGTAACATTTTCTGTCAAGGCTTTACGGATCTCAACAACAGATACCAACCTCAGCTCCTGTCTGATGATACTAAAATTTGTAACAGCGTTGATGTTCCAGGAGGGATATGCCAAATGGCAAATGATTTAGATAAATTAGAAAAATGGTCAGAGTTGTGGCAACTGACATTTAATGTGGATAAGTGCAAGATAATGCATCTTGGACGTAAAAACCCAAGGGCAGAGTACAGAATATTTGATAGAGTCCTAACCTCAACATCTGAGGAAAGGGATTTAGGGGTGATTATTTCTGATGACTTAAAGGTAGGCAGACAATGTAATAGAGCAGCAGGAAATGCTAGCAGAATGCTTGGTTGTATAGGGAGAGGTATTAGCAGTAGAAAGAGGGAAGTGCTCATGCCATTGTACAGAACACTGGTGAGACCTCACTTGGAGTACTGTACACAGTACTGGAGACCCTATCTTCAGAAGGATATTGATACCTTAGAGAGAGTTCAAAGAAGGGCTACTAAACTGGTTCATGGATTGCAGGATAAAACTTACCAGGAAAGGTTAAAGGATCTTAACATGTATAGCTTGGAGGAAAGACGAGACAGGGGGGATATGATAGAAACATTTAAATACATAAAGGGAATCAACACAGTAAAGGAGGAGACTATATTTAAAAGAAGAAAAACTACCACAACCAGAGGACATAGTCTTAAATTAGAGGGACAAAGGTTTAAAAATAATATCAGGAAGTATTGCTTTACTGAGAGGGTAGTGGATGCATGGAATAGCCTTCCAGCTGAAGTGGTAGAGGTTAACACAGTAAAGGAGTTTAAGCATGCGTGGGATAGGCATAAGGCTATCCTAACTATAAGATAAGGCCAGGGACTAATGAAAGTATTTAGAAAATTAGGCAGACTAGATGGGCCGAATGGTTCTTATCTGCCGTCACATTCTATGTTGTAATATGGATAACATGTATGATTTGAGACATCTTTGTGTCGCATTGACTCCCATAGTTCAAAATTTGTCTTTGTTTAGACCCGAAACAACTCGACACCTAATCTTTCCAATAATAAGATCAGATTTCTTTCCTTGTCTTTTCCCACAAGGACTCTATTTGCATCCGAATTGCCGTCTCTACCTCTTTGTGGAAACATCCATCAATTCATTTGTTGCAATATCAGCTTTCCAATCCTTTAAATTTAATGACAAGTGTTCTCTTCTCTGTATAAACACTGGTTGCCTGTGACACTCTCAATGTCACCGATATGAAGAGACCCATAAAATGCTCTGAGCGCTCATACCAGGCACACGCACAGCGGTAATAAGAGAAGGGGATTTATGGCTCTGTATTGTGTAACTTTCTGTGCCTTTGTGGACCACGTCCTGCAGACCTTACACATTGTAAAGCCAGCGATCAGGAAAACACATTGCACGTGTGGAAAAGATATTGTAAGAGGAACACAAGCGATCCGTGCTTTATATAAATTGATCCAACTTTGGGATACTATCGAACTGCCATTTATTATCGCGGCAGGCATACAGTATATTAATTTAGGGATATTTTACAAGCAGCACATATTGCACAATGGCTGTAGAGTTAGGACTTTTTTCTAATTTATTCACATTATCTTGTGAGCTGGCTTAAAAACATCTAATGATATATATCCACCTACTGCATGTCCGCGTAGATTATAAGCTTGTTTGAGCAGGGCCTTCCTCATGCTTTCGGTAATTGTAAAACGCTCTATGAATACCACTAATAAAAGGAATATATTCCGTGCAGTGACGGACTTCAGGAACACATGTTGCAGTGAGGCACTTTCTGATACAAATACAAGCTATGATTCTAGAGCAGCCATCTTTACACACCTCCCAAGGCAGTGATTCTAGATCCTCCATTGTTTAGCTTGACACCCTGTCTGTGGCAGTGATTCTAGAACACCCTGTCTGTGGCAGTGATTCTAGAACACCCTGTCTGTGGCAGTGATTCTAGAACCTCCAGTGATTACATTGACACCCTGTCTGTGGCAGTGATTCTAGAACCTCCAGTGATTACATTGACACCGTCTGTGGCAGTGATTCTAGAACCTCCAGTGATTACATTGACACCCTGTCTGTGGCAGTGATTACATTGACACCCTGTCTGTGGCAGTGATTCTAGAACCTCCAGTGATTACATTGACACCCTGTCTGTGGCAGTGATTACATTGACACCCTGTCTGTGGCAGTGATTCTAGAACCTCCAGTGATTACATTGACACCCTGTCTGTGGCAGTGATTACATTGACACCCTGTCTGTGGCAGTGATTCTAGAACCTCCAGTGATTACATTGACACCCTGTCTGTGGCAGTGATTACATTGACACCCTGTCTGTGGCAGTGATTACATTGACACCCTGTCTGTGGCAGTGATTCTAGAACCTCCAGTGATTACATTGACATCCTGTCTGTGGCAGTGATTCTAGAACCTCCAGTGATTACATTGACACCCTGTCTGTGGCAGTGATTCTAGAACCTTCAGTGATTACATTGACACCCTGTCTGTGGCAGTGATTACATTGACACCCTGTCTGTGGCAGTGATTACATTGACACCCTGTCTGTGGCAGTGATTCTAGAACCTCCAGTGATTACATTGACATCCTGTCTGTGGCAGTGATTCTAGAACCTCCAGTGATTACATTGACACCCCGTCTGTGGCAGTGAATCTAGAACCTCCAGTGATTACATTGACACCCTGTCTGTGGCAGTGATTCTAGAACCTCCAGTGATTACATTGACACCCTGTCTGTGGCAGTGATTCTAGAACCTCCAGTGATTACATTGACACCCCGTCTGTGGCAGTGATTCTAGAACCTCCAGTGATTACATTGACACCCCGTCTGTGGCAGTGATTCTAGAACCTCCAGTGATTGCATTGTGATTCTACATCCTCCAGTGTGTCAGTATGTCTGTCTGTGTGAGTCAGTATGCCTATATCAGTGTGTCTGTGTGTGTGTGTGTGTGTGTGCCTGTCAGTGAGTGTGTGTTTGTTAGTGTGTGCCAAATCAGCAAATGTGCGTGCGCCTATCAGTAAGAGTGTCTGTTTAAATGACTGCTCCCCCCCCCCTTTTCAATCACATGGCAAATGTGTTTTTACACTCCTCTTGGTGCAATGGGCTTGTCTGGATTTGCCCCCCAGACCTAAGGCTGCCAGCCCTCCCCTGCTTTCCATGCTCCGCCATGTTTGGTATCTGGAAGTGAGTTTAGATGGCGACATAATATTGTCATAAGTAGCAGAGTAGTGGAGAAATTAAGGCGATAAAATTATTAATTCAGCTGTCCTGTTTTTATGTATCAGAACGTTCAAGAATCAGTGGCAGAATGCCAGAGTTAGAGATAGTTGATCCGGTTCATCCGAATCAAATTCCAAATTCGGATCTGGTTCATCCGAATCAAGACTCCGCAGGTAATTCTCGGATGAATGGGTTCGTGTGGGTAAGGATTAGAGTGGACCTTTCTAGTATTTCATAAAGCACACACTGCGTCGGTCACTTTCGGGGTCTTTGTAAAATATGTTTAGATTCAGATGGACCGGCTCAAACAAATATTTGCACAAGTCTTATAGACAGATATAAATGTCTGCAATTCCATTGTAGCTCCATTTTGTAACATTACAACATGTCTAATAGTCTGGGAGAGGTGGGGGGTTACTTGTGCAATATACTGTATACATAATGTATTCAGGAAACATATGACGGCTTGGGGCTGTGTAGCAGCATCGCTCAGGTTGAATGATGGATCTGGAAGAACAGACTGTTCTGCACTGTAGCAGGAGTCATACTGTGCACTTAGCTGTCATCAAGTGAATATGAAAGCCAAGGTCTGATGTATACATTGTTTTTGCCAAATTGCTAGCAAATGTATAGATCGTCCAGTTTTACCTTTTGAAGTTTACAGCCAATCTTTGAACTTCCTCCATAGCGTCATCTTCTGCCCCCCTCATCACAACCAACTTGTGTCAAGAATTGGTGACGATATATCTAAATAAATCACCGGGGAACGTGATAAACCTGCCGACCCCGGGGGATTTTGCTGTTCCAAGACTTTCCAAGCAGATTATCTAGTTGCATATGAGCGGATTTCTAGAGGAGATCCTGCTGGTAAATGGGTAGGTTCTAAGAGATAAAGCGCAGGTTCGTGGAAGGAATTTGCAGATTCCAACCGTGCATAACAGATTCTCTGAATCTCAGGGTAAATAGGAAGATTATTCAGCAGATAGGAAGACTTGCTGGTATACATTATGTTGTTCTGGTTCCTATCCTGCTTGAACGCAGGTGGTTCAGGTAATGATATACCAGCTTCCACATTTTATTATTGATGTATCCATATTGAAACATGTTAAATCCCTCACCCTAACGTTACCAATAAGACTTGCTGTCTCACTTCGTTTAACCCCTTTACGACTTTTCCCTTGTAGATGGCATCATGCTGATATGGAGAGCCAATAAACTTGTCACTGCGGGGCTAAAATGATGCTCACCGGTTGGATTTGCTAAATGCAGCCATTCGGCTAAATAATGCTCTCAGACCCCGTTACCTAAATGTAGGCCCCCTTAATTCTCTGCCCTACTCCTTTCTCTCCACTTTGTCACATGATGCGTGAAGTGACAGGGGATCATCTCTGTTTCCATAGCAACAAAATAGTTTGATTTATATTTTATGGGATTCGGAGACTTGACTGACTGAGTGCATCATCTTCTAAGATTATCCCCTTCCCCTGAAAATGTTTCTTTTACTAGACACAAATACCCCCCTGGAAGTTTCTGAATATAAAGTATTACTTTTTGGGCTATTGTTGTCTTTTTTGCAACATTTGTGATTTCCCTGTGGTTGTATTGTAAGCCATTGTTTCTGCTCTAAGAAGTGTCTCCGGTGATCAAGACAATTACATGTCGAGAGCATTGAAGAGGGCTGGAAAAGCATTGTAAAAAAAAAAATACATCTAAGAATTATTTGCAAATTATAATTCGTATGTTTGAAAAAACGAATACAATTTTAAAATAAGCTTTGGTTTATGCAATACATATAAAATAACCATAATGATCTAGGACAAAATCGTACAAATATACAAATCTCATAAAGCATGAACAATAAAATGTGAAAAAAAAGGGAAAAAAAAAAAAAGAATTACATGAAAAGTCAAAAAAAGAAAAAAATGAATATTAATCAACAGGGTCATAAAAACAAAATTAATGGAACTTAAATATTAAAAGCGAAAAAGAAAGAAATATGGGATGTTAATAATCTCGACTATTAGTAATTAGAATAATTAAAGCTATGCAGCAAAAAAGTTCAGTTTTAACTCTTTGCGGTGCGTTCGCTAATGTCGTTTGTTTTATATAAATCTCATGCGCGTTTAAATGCCTGCTATATCATTTATTAACATGTAATATAACTATATGGAGAAATAGGATCCAGCTAGACGGGGTGAGCAACAGAACACATACTTGATTGAACCATAAAGAACCAAACTAAATCATTTTACTGGTGAAATATTAACAAATAGGATAATTTCTTAGTGTCCTGAAAGTGGAACAGGCAGTGCGACCTTTTCATAAATCAGATCTCAGTTTAATTTCTCAGTTTCTTTGCTACTGTCCTTCCAGGTTTATTTCCACCTAATTTGCTGAGGTTCTTGATGCCCAAAATTTTGTAACATGATATAAAAACAAATAAAATATAAGATTGCACTTATTCGTAGTATGTAAAAACTTAATCTGGAAATCTATTCATAAATAGGGCTATACATAGGACACGAGGTCACACATTTAGGCTGGAAGAAAGGAGATTTCATCTAAGGCAAAGAAGTTTTTTTTTACAGTAAGAGCAATAATGATATGGAATTCTCTGCCTGAAGAGGTGGTTTTATCAGAGTCCATACAGATGTTTAAACTGCAATTGGATAAATACTTGCAAAAACATAACATACAGGGATATAATTTCTAATTAGTGGGGTAATAGCTGCTGGATCCAAGGAGACATCTGACTACTATTTTGGGGTCAAGAAGGATTTTTTTCCTAGTTTGTTGCAAAATTGGAAACGCTTCAGACTGGATTTTCTGCCTTCTTTTGGATCAACAGCAAAAACATATCTGAGGAAGGCTGAACTTGATGGACGCAAGTCTCTTTTCAGCTATGTAACTATTTAGGAAACCAAGAAGTAAAAATCTAAAATGGTCCGATCGGAAGATAGGAAATGATTAATTGGGATGGAGAGGGGTGGTATGGCAGGTGATTGGGGTATGTCCAGGTATGGGGCCAATAACAAAGGCCAGAAACCGAGCACAAGCCTGTAATCTAACTGGTAATGGACGACGTATGTGCTTTGGAGAGAAACATCAGACTCACACCACACTCCAAGCTCAGATAGGGTATGTTTATTCCAAAATAATACTGGCATATCCAACATTGATGGAGCGGAATATCTTATGTCTACTCTGTGCGAGAACAAAGTGTTACCAAGTGTTAGACGTATAATTTCCATAAAACATGAACAACCCCTTCCTTATTGCTCCAGTCTGATCTTATTGCATGAAGATCGATGCATGGTTTAAGGTTCTTCTATAACCCCCCCCCCCCACCTCCATTTTCAGGATCAAAGGAGGAAAAGTACTAAATATTTCCCACATTACAATTTGCTAAATTTTCTGTACTAAGGGTAGTGAGATATAGCTGCAACAGAGCTCTCACGGGAACTCAGTCATTGAACAATTGCTGTAAATTACTGTTACGACACCCTTTGTGTCTATAAGTAAAAGCGCCGTTTAGTTCACCTTCCCCTCTCACCGCATCAATTCTCTGTTCGTATAATTGTAATCCACGAACCATAACCAGGGGAAGCGGTAATCTCCCGAACAGGATCCGTGAAAGGACTCTGGTTCCCGAACAGAACTTCACGAACTGCCGCTAACAGCCGAACCACGACATCCACCAAGCGGCATACGTTTCCCATAAGCAGTCTCTAAGAATAATGAATAATAAATCCCCCCAATAACGAGACAGAAGCTCCGTATTGAGGGTCAAACAGGATCTCGATTTACTGTGGGCTACCCGCCCGTATTTATGCGGGTCTCCCACTTGGTGGACACTCCCCTAGGGGACCAAATGGAAGACTGAAATTACAGATGTACAGTAGGACATTCCGGGCATACAGGCATAGACTTTTCCCACCATGCAATATGGTTTCCTCCTTCCTGCCCTGGAGATAATTGGGAAGAAATGCAATTATCTCCAGGACGAAGACCCATCGCCATTTTAAATATAAAACCAGAAAGTACATAAAAATGCATAACTTTATATTAACTGTACATTTCACATCCATATCACATATCCCCAGATAGCCGGGATCTGAGGGCACATTTGACGAATAGCGCTCAGATCCCATACATATAGTTCAATCGCCATGGAGTCAAAGTTCTTACAGTCTTTCGGTAGGCGATCGACTCCATGGGAAGGCTATCTGGGTTAAGTACTTTTCGTCCACGGTAAAACTCCCGAACGGCCGGTACTCGTACGGTTTTGTCGAGACAGCCAGGTGACCCATGGTTTCAGCGGTGTTCAGCAGAAAGAGTGTCCGTTTTTAGTTCCATGGAATCAGAGCCGAACACCGCTGGGCTTTCGTACGGTTAAAAAAATGGCCGCTGCCTCGTGGTCGACATACGAACGACGGCCACCCTGAAGTCGGTTTAATTGAGAAGTGTCTGCGGTTAACCACAACGTTCTAATTGGGATCAAAAGGTTAACCAGCAGCACACTTCTCTTCTGGGTGGCCATCCGTTCTGTAGCTTTATTCGTGGAAAAACAGTCATTCGTATGGTTATAATCCTGGCAACAGTCATTTGGACGGACGGAATAAAATAGACGAATCCACAACAAATAGACAGACGGATGGTTCTGTCACAATTACCTTCTGAATGAATGGAAGCTTCCCATTGACACCTGTGCTTCCCATTGACACCTGTGCTTCTCATTGACACCTGTGCTTCTCATTGACACCTGTGCTTCTCATTGATAACTGTGCTTCCCATTGACACCTGTGCTTCTCATTGATAACTGTGCTTTCCATTGACACCTGTGCTTCTCATTGATAACTGTGCTTCTCATTGATAACTGTGCTTCTCATTGATAACTGTGCTTCTCATTGATAACTGTGCTTTCCATTGATAACTGTGCTTTCCATCGACATGTGTGTTTCGCATTTACACGTGTGCTTGCTATTGATACGTGTCCTTCTCATTGATAACTGTGCTTTTTATTAATACGTGTGCTTCTAATTGATATGTATGCTTCTCCTTGACACGTGAGCTTCCCATTGATTTGTGTGCTTCCCATTGACACGCGCTTCCTATTTTTTTGTTTGAATAAATGGGAATCTACATGTGGCTGTATTGGACTAATGGGTCTCGATAAGTACAACTCGCTCATAGAAGTCTGAGAACTGGATTGGCTGTAAGATCAGAACCATTACCTGGGTGAAGACGACATCGGAGGAAAGGGTCAGAGTCAAAGATATTAAGCCATCAATAAATCTACTTTTTGTTTTTAGTTTTTCTTCATTTGTTTAGCTTCCTTATTGTATATAAACATATATAATACATATGTTGAAAATGTTGTATCACTTTAAGACATAAAAAAACAAATGGGCCAATAAATCCATCCTGTAGTGGGCCTTTAATACGTCTGTGTGTGCTATTTCTGTATGGGTTATCCCACCCAAGGTGCATGCGGTCCGTTATTGCTGTCCAAAGCTGAATATGGAATCCAGATCAGAGGCGCTGGGCTTTAGGTGCTGGGTGCGTCCCGTTATTTGTCAAGCAGCTGAAAAGCAGCTTGACTTGTATCCAAGGAGAGACGTCATCGAAAGACTGTGCACCATAATCACTGCAAAGAGCCGTAATATGAGTTGTATTGGAAATGGTTGTTAGATTGTAGAGCAGATCCATCCCGTGCCCTGATTAAAGCTGTTAACACGGCAGAGAACGTTTCATAAAAATCATGCTTTGCTCTGTGGATCTAGCAGCAATTTTAACAGCAACACGAACATCTGACAGATTGGACTCTTGTTCCCCTCGTTCTGGTACAAATGGTGCACTTTAAATGCAGATTGCCGCCCTGTGATATGCAAGACGTGAGATTGCCTGATCCCAATATGGTTCAGAGAACTTTAACTACTTTTTGAAATCAAGGAGAGCTGAGCGATTTGCCCTTTGTCAGCAAAACAACTTTTTCATTAGTTTACGAGAGACTAAAGGGGACGCTTTACAGATGTGTATAGTCGTGGATCAGACTCCTAGAGAGGTCTTTGGGCTGATGAGACATTGATAGAAACAGGAAGCCAGCCTAATGGCTGTTCTAATTATGCCGCGTAAATTATTAATGCGATCAAATTGTTGGAAAACAGTCCTCGCAGTGGGAGGAGATAATTAGGCTGGGACGTCTGGTTCTCGGTGGATCTGCGTGTAATGACATTAAATACCCCGTTACAGAAAGATTCAGTGGCATCTTCTACCCCCAGTTGTAGTTGGTGAGCAAGGGGTTAATCCAAACACATCTTATTATCTCCTGATAACTTTATGTTATAGCAATATATCAATAAATCTGTTGATCTGCACATCTATTTTCACTGCACAAAGTATATGAAATATCCATTTTTTTTTACAGTTTTAACTCACCACAATTCACTCAAAGGTATTAATACAGCTCCGTGATATATGTTGGTGCTTTATACATGCTAATAATAATTTTAAGCATGGGATGCACACCGGACACACTGAATTTCCCTGCACAGAATACTATTGTGAAATGACAAAGTATCACTGGTGTGATTGCAGGATAACACGTCTGTAACCAGACTTTCGCTGAAGCATATAGTTACACCTTATTTTTTGTTTTATATTGTTTAGCAGAACGTCTTGTTAGAATCTGAACATTTCCCCTGTTTTATTTTGGTTATGTTTCTTTATATATTTCAATTGTATTGTTTTGTTTATTATTTAAATATGTTCTTTAATACGGATGGGACTAGAAATGATTCTCTTTGTGCGTTTGCTAATTCTTTGTAACATATTGAGAGGGTGGATGTCTAGACTTTATAGTATCCCTCGTCTTGGAATCCTTTCAAGGAAATTACAGTAATTTCCATCAAATAACGAGTGCTAAATGAAATAATTAGTGGAAATAATATTAGTGTTCAAGTTTAATTTAAATAAAACTTGAAATTTGAGAATTAAATAAACCAATCTACAAAGTGCACACAGTGCTATAAATATCCACCAAACATAGTGATATATAGTATAGTAACTATATAGTATAAAGTAAACAGAAAAAAGGAAAATACTTCCTCTTTAATTCTTCTCCTTTAAATATAAAACATACACCGATTCCACAAATCTTCTGGTACACAGGATACAAAGTATATAGCAGTCTAGATAAATAACAGAGCAATGAGAATTAGACCTAGCGTAATACTGTAAGGTAAACAAATGCACTATTTAGTAGATAGAACCACTCACATCTACTAGAGCCGTGATCAGGCTCTATTTAATATGCTCCAGATTGTCCCCTTAATGGACTTTAGATAGAAGAGGAATCTCCAACACACCAATCAATGAATTAGTACTATGAAAGGTAAAAGAATGCACTATTTAGTAGATAGAACCACTCACATCTACTAGAGCTGTGATCAGGCTCTATTTAATATGCTCCAAATTGTCCCCTTAATGGACTTTAGATAGAAGAGGAAGAGGTTTTTTGGTGAAATATAGTAAATACTTATCACCAATAATAAGCTTTAAAAAAAAGCACAATGTGCTTCAACCAACAGGTTTTCATCAGGTGGATATAGAATCCCATCCCAATAACTGTATTTATAACAGTATTTATAGGGTCCATTTGACGAGCACCTGATGAAAACCTGTTGAAGCAAGTTGCAATTTTGGAAAGTTTATTATTGGTGATACGTACTCACTTTATTTCACCATTTCTCAGGATTTTTTTTTTCTTTCAATTGTTTTTGATATTGGGTAAGAAGCGTTTAGCACTGCAAAGCATCAGGGCAGATGTGGTTCACAACATCCGGAGTGTTGATTGACTACCGCTGGTTTAGATAACCAAGAACCACGATGTTTGTGATGTGAACTCTGTAGGTCTGTAGAGATTAGTGTAATAAATAATGTGAATTGTGCACTGAATTCATCCCAAGCGATAGGATTGTTTTAATTTCTGATCTTTCTGATTCTCTAATGCTAGCCAAACAAAATGATCCAAGTGATATGTTTGTTATACTCGCTCCTCCTCTTGATACCGATAAGATAATTTAACTCCAGCCGTCTCCTGGGAGGGAGAGTAATGTGCGGATGTTTGTGAGAGATAGTGATTAATGGTTGATAGCCTTTTAGTTGGAAGCGTTCCCACTGCATCCTTTATAAATAAATGGGATGAGACACACCGGTGACGGCTGACCTTTCCAATCCAGCTGTGGCTGCCTGAGCCTCATGGCAAAGAAAGTCAATAAGACCAGGATTGTCAAGGGTCAGCCAATCCTGGTGCCTACTTGTAGGGATTTACACTGGTCAGCCACAACATTAAAACCCCCTGCCTAATGTTGTGTTGGCCCCCCTTGTGCTTCCAGAACAGCTCTGATGCCTCAAGGCATGGACTTATACAAGACAAGAAGGCAGCGAGACATTAGCAGCAGATCCTTTAAGTTCTACAAGTTGTGAGGTGGGACCATGGATGGGATTTGTTGTTCCAGCACATCCCACAGATGCTCCAGTTGTTTTTCCTTGCACCACTCTTGGTATTTGGTAACCACAGCATACCGGTAACCCCCCACAAGACTTGCTGTTTTGGAGATGCTCTGACCCAGTCGTCTAACCATCACTAGTGAACCATTGTCAGAGTCACTCAGATGTTTTCGCTTGCCCATTTTTCCTGCTTCCAACAGATGAAATTCTAGAACTGAGTGTTCACTTGCTTCCTAATATATCCCACCCATTGACAGGTGCCATTGTAATGATATAATCAATGTAAATCACCTATCAGTGGGTTTAACGTTGTGGCCGGTCGGTGTACAGTTTATGGCAAAATGTTGTTCTTTGGAATAAAAACTTCTGTTAGAGCTTATGCTGCTGCTCATTGGGTTTGCATGTCCAAGATGTATCCAGATAAATGCCTATACCCTCCTCGGATATAGACCCAGCCAGTCTGCCAATTACTAGCGGGGGAGGGGAGATCTCAGCATGAAATGGAATTAGGCTCTAAGTGCACTGATGTGTTTAAAAAGAGGGAGATATTGCAGCTAATAAAGGCTGGGACTTGTAATAGCTTCCATTCCCAATTATAGTCCTGCAATGATTTAACCCCTCTGTTCCCAGTGATCTGCGTGAAGGCTCTGTCACCGCACAGCTCACACTTTATCCTTACAAGTCGATCCTACAATGTACACAAGCCAGAGTGTGTGACTGTGTGTGGAGCTGCCATTTAAACCTTTTGTATTATAGCAGCTCATTGCATTATAGCAGCTCATTGTAAAGCGCTGCGGAATTTGACGGCGCTCTATAAATAATATAATAATAATAATAATAATAATAATAATTGTATTATTACAGCTCAGTGTATTAGCACAGCTCATTGTATTATTACAGCTCAATGTATTATCATATTACAGCTCAGTGTATTAGTACAGCTCATTGTATTATTACAGCTCTTTGTATTATAACAGCGCATTGTATTATTACAGCTCAATGTATTATCATAATATTACAGCTCAGTGTATTATTACAGCTCAGTGTATTATCGTAATATTACAGCTTAGTGTATTATTACAGCTCATTGTATTATTACAACAGCTCATTGTATCATCATAATATTATAGCTCAGTGTATTAGTACGTCTCCGTGTATCATTACCACTCAATGTATTATAATATTACAGCTCAGTGTATTATTACAGCTAAATGTATTATCATAATATTACAGCTTTGTGTATTATTACAGCTCATTGTATTATTACAACAGCTCATTGTATCATCTTAATATTATAGCTCAGTGTATTAGTACGTCTCCGTGTATCATTACCACTCAATGTATTATAATATTACAGCTCAATGTATTATCATAATATTACAGCTCAGTGTATTGGCAAAGCTCATTGTATTATTATAACATTACATCTCAGTGTATTAGCACAGCTCATTGTATTATTACAGCTCAATGTATTATCATATTACAGCTCAGTGTATTAGCACAGCTCATTGTATTATTACAGCTCAATGTATTATCATATTACAGCTCAATGTATTAGCACAGCTCATTGTATTATTACAGCTCAATGTATTATCATATTACAGCTTAGTGTATTAGCACAGCTCATTGTCGAGCTTGGTTGCTTCATCTAAGTGTTGCTTCTAAGTGTGTGTGTGGTTGGAGATATTCTGGAGATAAACTGGAGGTAATCTGAGGTATCCAGGAGGATAAATAAAAAAAAAAAAAGGTAAAATTTGTTTGATTTAAATTATTCGCCTCATTGGAATGGCAGACTTAGTTCAGTGTAATAGTTGCTTTGCATTTGTTTCACGTTCCACTTTTTGGAGGTTTGGTTGTTGTCTAATCTGTAGACAGTTCTCTATCTTGCGGCAGGAGATTGTATTTTTGAAGTCTGAGATTTGTAAATTATCTGATAAACAAATTCAGGCTGGAACTGCTACAAAGCCATTGCCGCAGAGACATACTAGGAATGGCAGATGGATTACTGTAGGATCTGGTAGACTTGGAGTTGTGGATAAAAGGCATATTGCACAGTCTGTTGTTCTACATAATTCATTTTCTGCACTTTCAGAGTGTAGTGGTGTCCTGGAGATAGGCACTGAGGCTAGTGGTGTTGTGCAGAGAGGCACTGAGGCTAGTGGTGTTGTGCAGAGAGGCACTGAGGCTAGTGGTGTTGTGCAGAGAGGCACTGAGGCTAGTGGTGTTGTGCAGAGAGGCACTGAGGCTAGTGGTGTTGTGCAGAGAGGCACTGAGGCTAGTGGTGTTGTGCAGAGAGGCACTGAGGCTAGTGGTGTTGTGCAGAGAGGCACTGAGGCTAGTGGTGTTGTGCAGAGAGGCACTGAGGCTAGTGGTGTTGTGCAGAGAGGCACTGAGGCTAGTGGTGTTGTGCAGAGAGGCACTGAGGCTAGTGGTGTTGTGCAGAGAGGCACTGAGGCTAGTGGTGTTGTGCAGAGAGGCTTGAAGACTATGGTGAGGCCTAATAGAAAGCAGTTGTTGTTGGGGGATTCCATCATAAGAGGTGTGGAGATGGACAATGGTGGTCTTGTGAGGTGTCTTCCCGGAGCTACTGCTCACAGAGACAGGAGACGTATCTGTAATATTGTTAAGCAAGCAAAGCAGGAAGGGGAATTGGATGTACTTGTCCATTTAGGGACAAATGACTTGGCTTGCAATGAGGTTTCAGAGGTTAAGGAAGTTTTTAGTGTTTTTGCCAATGATATACGGCAGGTTGCTTCCACACGGTCATTCTCTGAAGTTCTGCCTGTGCATAACACTCAGAATGACAGGCGGATGCGTATTAGGGACTTTAACTTGTGGCTTGGTGAATGGTGTCGGGAGCAAGGATTTGGCTTTATTTCTCATGGTAGCTCTGTTTGGAATGGAAATAAACTGTACAAAAAAGATGGTTTGCATCTTTCTCAAAAGGGAACAAATGTTCTCAGTGAGCAGTTCAGAGGTTTTGCTAGGATGTATTTAAACTAGGAGGGGGGGGGCAAAAGGGTGATAAAACATCAATCCAATTGTCCCCCAAAACAAGGACAGAAGGTGCCTGTAGCAAGTGTGTTAAAAAATGATAAGCTTAGAGTCATGTCTACAAATGCTCGCAGTTTAGGGAATAAGATCCATGAACTTGTGGCAATAATGGCAACTGATAGTGTAGATTTAGTCGCTGTTACCGAGACATGGTATAATGAGAAAAATGACTGGGACATAGCAATACCAGGGTACTCTTTATATAGAAAAGACAGGGAAGGCAAGAAAGGGGGAGGGGTGGCCCTGTATGTAAAGGATAGCATAAAATCTAGCCTAATAAAGGTTAGTGAGGCGAACATAGAGTCCGTTTGGGTTACGTTAGAATTTGGTAATCACACAGTAACTCGTGTAGGTGTGATTTATAGGCCCCCAGGACAAATTGAAGAGTTAGATAATTTACTAGTTGAAGAAATAGCTAAAATGACAATGAAGGGGGAAGTTATCATCATGGGTGACTTTAATCTTCCTGATGTGAATTGGAAAACAAAAATAGCTACTTGTGCCAGGAGCACACATATTCTAAACTCCCTACTGGGATTGTCTCTAAAACAAGTCGTTGAGGAGCCAACTCGTAAAGAGGCCATACTAGATTTAGTGTTAACAAATGGAGATTTGGTATCAGATATTACTGTAGGTGAAAGTTTAGGATCCAGTGATCATCAGTCAGTGTGGTTTAATATAAAACAGTGACTGAGTCACACCACACAAAAACAAAAGTTTTAGACTTTAGAAAAACAGACTTTTCTAAAATTAGAACATGTGTAAAGGAGTCATTATCAGACTGGAGCAATTTAAATGGAGTCCAAAAGAAATGGGATTATTTAAAAGCTGCACTACTGAAGGCAACAGAAAATTGCATTAGGCTTGTCAGTAAAAGCAAAAAATTCAAGAAACCACTGTGGTACTCCGCAGATGTGGCCAAAATAGTAAAAAACAAAAAGTTAGCATTTAGTAATTATAAAAAAAACCAGAGTGAGGAAGACAGAATGACCTATAAGATTAGGCAGAAAGAGGCTAAGCAAGTTATAAGAGCTTCCAAATCCCACACAGAAGAGAAAATAGCACAGTCAGTAAAAAAGGGGGACAAAACTTTTTTTAGATACATAAATGAGAAAAGAAAAGTAAAACAAGGATTAGTTAGATTAAAAACAAAAGAAGGAAGGTATGTAGATGAGGATAAAGGTCTAGCTGACTGCCTCAATGAATATTTTTGTTCGGTATTTACAGATGAAAATGAAGGAAAGGGACCTCTGTTAACAAAAAGGATAAATGAGTCATTTATTACACGTGAGTTTACAGAGGAAGAGGTTCTATTTCAACTGTCAAAAGTAAAGACAAATAAGTCAATGGGACCTGATGGAATACACCCAAAGCTATTAAAAGAGCTTAGTGGTGTACTAGCAAAACCATTAACAGATTTATTTAACCAATCATTGATAACAGGAGTAGTCCCAGAAGATTGGAAGTTAGCGAATGTTGTGCCCATTCACAAGAAAGGTAATAGGGAGGAGTCGGGCAACTATAGGCCAGTAAGCCTTACTTCAGTAGTGGGGAAAGTGATGGAAACCATGTTAAAGGATAGGATTGTTGAACATCTAAAAACACATGGATTTCAAGACCAGAGACAACATGGGTTTACTTCAGGGAGATCATGCCAAACTAATCTTATTGATTTTTTTGATTGGGTAACTAAAATTATAGATCAGGGTGGTGCAGTAGACATTGCTTACCTAGATTTCAGTAAGGCTTTTGACACTGTTGCACATAGAAGGCTTATCAATAAACTACAATCTTTGAGTTTGGATTCGAATATTGTTGAATGGGTAAGGCAGTGGCTGAGTGACAGGCAACAGAGGGTTGTAGTCAATGGAGTATATTCGAAGCTTGGGCTTGTCACCAGTGGGGTACCTCAGGGATCTGTACTTGGACCCATTCTCTTTAATATTTTTATTAGTGATATTGCAGAAGGTCTTGATGGTAAGGTGTGTCTTTTTGCAGATGATACTAAGATATGTAACAGGGTTGATGTTCCAGGAGGGATAAGCCAAATGGAAAATGATTTAGGTAAACTAGAAAAATGGTCAGAGTTGTGGCAACTGACATTTAATGTGGATAAGTGCAAGATAATGCATCTTGGACGTAAAAACCCAAGGGTAGAGTACAAAATATTTGATAGAGTCCTAACCTCAACATCTGAGGAAAGGGATTTAGGGGTGATTATTTCTGATGACTTAAAGGTAGGCAGACAATGTAATAGAGCAGCAGGAAATGCTAGCAGAATGCTTGGTTGTATAGGGAGAGGTATTAGCAGTAGAAAGAGGGAAGTGCTCATGCCATTGTACAGAACACTGGTGAGACCTCACTTGGAGTACTGTACACAGTACTGGAGACCGTATCTTCAGAAGGATATTGATACCTTAGAGAGAGTTCAAAGAAGGGCTACTAAACTGGTTCATGGATTGCAGGATAAAACTTACCAGGAAAGGTTGAAGGATCTTAACATGTATAGCTTGGAGGAAAGACGAGACAGGGGGGATATGATAGAAACATTTAAATACATAAAGGGAATCAACACAGTAAAGGAGGAGACTATATTTAAAAGAAGAAAAACTACCACAACAAGAGGACATAGTCTTAAATTAGAGGGACAAAGGTTTAAAAATAATACCAGGAAGTATTACTTTACTGAGAGGGTAGTGGATGCATGGAATAGCCTTCCAGCTGAAGTGGTAGAGGTTAACACAGTAAAGGAGTTTAAGCATGCGTGGGATAGGCATAAGGCTATCCTAACTATAAGATAAGGCCAGGGACTAATGAAAGTATTTAGAAAACTGGGCAGACTAGATGGGCCGAATGGTTCTTATCTGCCGTCACATTCTATGTTTCTATGTTTCTATTGTATTATTACAGCTCACTGTATTATCATATTACAGCTCAGTGTATTAGCACAGCTCATTGTATTATTACAGCTCAATGTATTATCATATTACAGCTTAGTGTATTAGCACAGCTCATTGTATTATTACAGCTCAATGTATTATCATATTACAGCTCAATGTATTAGCACAGCTCATTGTATTATTACAGCTCAATGTATTATCATATTACAGCTTAGTGTATTAGCACAGCTCATTGTATTATTACAGCTCAATGTATTATCATATTACAGCTCAATGTATTAGCACAGCTCATTGTATTATTACAGCTCTTTGTATTATAACAGCGCATTGTATTATTATAGCTCAATGTATTATCATATTACAGCTCAGTGTATTAGCACAGCTCATTGTATTATTACAGCTCAATGTATTATCATATTACAGCTTAGTGTATTAGCACAGCTCATTGTATTATTACAGCTCAATGTATTATCATATTACAGCTCAATGTATTAGCACAGCTCATTGTATTATTACAGCTCAATGTATTATAACATTACATCTCAGTGTATTAGCACAGCTCATTGTATTATTACAGCTCAATGTATTATCATATTACAGCTCAGTGTATTAGCACAGCTCATTGTATTATTACAGCTCAATGTATTATCATATTACAGCTTAGTGTATTAGCACAGCTCATTGTATTATTACAGCTCAATGTATTATCATATTACAGCTCAATGTATTAGCACAGCTCATTGTATTATTACAGCTCAATGTATTAGCACAGCTCATTATATTATTACTGCTCTTTATATTATAACAGCGCATTGTATTATTACAGCTCAATGTATTATCATATTACAGCTCAGTGTATTAGCACAGCTCATTGTATTATTACAGCTCAATGTATTATCATATTACAGCTCAGTGTATTAGCACAGCTCATTGTATTATTACAGCTCAATGTATTATCATATTACAGCTCAGTGTATTAGCACAGCTCATTGTATTATTACAGCTCAATGTATTATCATATTACAGCTCAGTGTATTAGCACAGCTCATTGTATTATTACAGCTCAATGTAGTGGTTTTTCTGCTAAGAACAGTTGGTGTCTGTGTTTTTTTTAGAACTGGCTTGATAATAACTGGGGCCGTGTCCGACATTCGGATAATGTCTGTGGCCGGCCAACTTGATAATGTGTGATTTACATGTATACACTATCAGGATGAATTCTGTCAAAGCTGAACGGCAGCGATAGGCTGAGGGCACTATGCCAGCTCACCCACTGTCTGGGGCAGATAAACCAATTCTGAATTATCAGATTGTTACTATTATATTCACTTTTCAACAGTAACAAATTAACAAATACATGCTTGTGAATCTGAAACAAAAGTGTCCACACTACAGTATATAACGATTTCCTGGAACTGGGCACATCCATCTTAGCTCCCTGTCAATCATTGTTATAAGCTCCTCCCATTACACCTCTCAGTCAGCATAGAGCGAGCCACCTCCATCTTAGCTCCCTGTCAATCATTGTTATAAGCTCCTCCCATTACACCTCTCAGTCAGCATAGAGCGAGCCACCTCCATCTTAGCTCCCTGTCAATCATTGTTATAAGCTCCTCCCATTACACCTCTCAGTCAGCATAGAGCGAGCATAGAGATGGGAGGAGCAATGAAACATTTTGTCTTGTTCCTCCAGCTCTCGTTGTGCCTTGCTGTGCCAGGACCCAGTTGGATCGTAATTTCCTTTATATCTTTATTATAAATTTTAAAAAAGACCTCACAAGAAAAAAGGCTAGTGCAAATTAAAAGTGATTTTCACTTATAACTCCAGACACTATAACCACTTTAATGAGATGAGTGCCTACACTGTCTCTTTAAAAGATGAGATCGGGAAGCTCATTCCACTAGTAACCTCCCAAGTGTTATTTTGCCTATAAAAACCCGTAAGGTTTAATGTATGTTCTGTAGGGGGCTCCCCTTCAAAATGGTGGTATGGACGAACCGAATATCCACCAGCTGCCACCATTATATTCTTAAAGAGACCCCATTACTAGAAAAATAATCTTCACTTTCTGAGTGTGCGCACCTTCTTACTGCCGGATTTTCGGCCTGAAGGAAATTAGATTTTTGGCATGTTTTTATTTCTTTTATTGGACCAATATGTCCATTTTCATTGATGTTGTACATGAACTATCAGGCTTACAATATTCCCAAACATGACTTCTTAAGAAAGGATCTCATATTGATCCAATAATATGCTTTACAACTTGCCAAAAATCCCGTCCAATTTAACTGCACTACATTTAGCCCTTTGTTCTGGAGATATGGGAAGGGTTGTCAGACAGAACTGTACTGGCTGCTTTCTCTAGGGCTGGAATGAAAATAGCTGTGAAAATCCTGTTATTCTCTTATTAAAAATCTGAAAATGACCAATATCTCTGCCATCGGGGTTATGAGCTCTAAGTTTATATCAACTCAGTCTTGGGAAGTATAGTTTGCTTGATGCAGAGAGGGACGACTGGAGACCAAAATGGGGGTTAAAGTGCTCATGCATTATTTAACGTTAGTGTGCAGGACACCAGGATTAAGTCAGAATATGGAGGTACCTTCCACCATCATCCAGGCAATGTCCTAATTCTACTTAGATTGGGCAAAAATAAAAGCAAAAAAATTGATATGTTTCTGTATGGTCGCTTTCCATCTCTCACGTCCAATGGAAACGTAGGTACAAACTTTATGCCTCCTTTCATTGTATAGAATGGAACTCCATGAAACTGGTCACATGTCACCGTCCCTGAACATGTGGTCTGCTCGTCCTTGTAGGCCTTATTGATTTATTTTATCATGTTGGTTAGTATCAAACTGGAAATGACGCCAGTATTGTAAACTCGTACTGTGCTGTCGTGTTCTTTGAAATGTTTCTCGAGTGAAGAACGTTTATAGAAAATCAGGAGAGAATTGAAAGCAGTGATTTTTCCTTTCACTTGTGAATCAGATAAAGAGTGTATAGATAAACATAGTGTCCTGACGGGGCTTTCCACCAATATGTGAAATGATAGAGTCCCCGGATATCTCATGCAGAATGTCCTACGTTCCCGAAGCAATGCTCTCCCATCACCCCCTCACTACTCAATCTCCACTGCTTTCAGTTTAACAAGTCGCTGTAGGAGGGACTATGTGTGTTTTATCAGAGACATGTTCTCGCTTTCTGTCACCAGAAAAAAGTAACAATCTTCGGGCGAATCGAGAGTCCATAATCAGCCATAACTTGTGAAGTTGAAGGTCCGCTTATTGTAGGAGTCTCCAGTCTTTACTCTGGTCTCAGTGAAGGTCAGAGACAGGACGAGGGGACATGCTGGATGAATTTGCAGAGGAGATGCATGGGGGAGCTGCTTTGTTGGGGGCACTGAAGGCCAATGTAAGATCTTTGAACTTTAGCCTGACAGCCACAGGAAACCCTTTGTTTCATGTTATATGACATGCTCGTTACGGGTGCAGTAAAAACAGCTGCCGCTGAGCTGATCCCAACATCTCCTCTCCGATTTCTATTATTTTTGTACATCAGAGGAAGTGAAGAAATTAATGGCAGCTTCTGACTCCTAACTCCCATGACCCTCAGCCAGCCTCTGATACCCGGTGGACCTGGCTGTAAGGGTTCTAGAGCCTGTGCCCTTTTACAAACAACCTAAAGTGGTGTTTAAAGCCTATCACAGGCCAAATGCTGCATCAAGATGTGAAACCGCAGGGGGCTCAAGTTACCCTTTTATTCCAGATGGAACCTTAACCCGTTCTCTGGCAGATTTGTTAAAATAGGGTAAAATGTCACCTTCAAACTAGCCAATAAAACATTCCCTTTATAAACAGTGAAATAAATAAAGCCCAAAACACAGTATTAATCTATTAAACATCAAATGAATTAGACAGAACATCTTTACACATAAAATGGCATTTTATAGAAAATCGCCCGGAGCAAGAGTGAATGTGCACACACAGTGTCTAACACAGAACAAACGCAGTTTAACACTGAACGCAATACACAGTGTCTAACATTGAATGCACACAGTGTCTAACACAGAACAAACACAGTTTAACACTGAACGCAATGCACACAGTGTCTAACATTGAATGCACACAGTGTCTAACACAGAACAAACACAGTTTAACACTGAACGCAATACACACAGTGTCTAACATGGAATGCACACAGTGTCTAACACAGAACAAACGCAGTATAACACTGAACACAATGCACACAGTGTCTAACATGGAATGCACACAGTGTCTAACACAGAACAAACGCAGTAGAACACTGAACGCAATGCACACAGTGTCTAACGTGGAATGCACACAATATCTAACACAGAACAAACGCAGTATAACACTGAACGCAATGCGCACAGTGTCTAACATGGAATGCACACAGTGTCTAACATGTAACGCACACAGTATAACACTGAAAGCAATGCACACAGTGTCAAACATGGAACGCACAAAGTAAAACACTAAACGCACACAGTGTGTAACACAGAACGCGGACAGTGTCTAACACGGAACGCACACAGTATAACACGAAACGCAGACAGTGTCTAACACGGAACGCACACAATATAACACTACACGCACACAGTGTGTAACATGGAACGCACACAGTGTGTAACACAGAACGCAGACAGTGTCTAACACGGAACGCACACAGTGTGTAACATGGAACGCACGCAGTGTGCAGGGTTCAGAACAGAATGTCTCAAGATATTCTGTATTCACAGGAACAGCATTGGAGAGATAGGGTCACACACAGTTATTAATGATTATTAAAGTGTAATCCTTTCTGAGCTGGCCTGCCCCCTCCCAGAGTCTCAAATAAATAATTTATAAAACTCACCTGGTTTCCAGCACCAAGGCCAGGTTCCCTTGAAGCCCAATATTCCTCAGCTGACATCAGGGAGGATAGGCTTAGGGTAAGCCAGAGGGCGGCACGGAGGAGGGGCATGCTGCCGTCAGATGCCAATTTTATACAACCCTAACAATCACAGAACAGACCAGTCCATGCAGCCAATCACAGATCAGACTAGTTCCTGCCCTTATTATTATCATTATTATTATTGCCATTTATATAGCGCCAACAGATTCCGTAGCGCTTTACAATATTATGAGAGGGGGGATTTAACTATAAATAGGACAATTACAAGAAAACTTACAGGAACGATAGGTTGAAGAGGACCCTGCTCAAATGAGCTTACAGTGTGTATGATGAGCTTACAGTCTATACGATGAGCTTACAGTGTGTACGATGAGCTTACAGTCTATACGATGAGCTTACAGTCTGTATGATGAGCTTACAGTCTGTATGATGAGCTTACAGTCTATAGGGTGAGCTTACAGTCTGTATGATGAGCTTACAGTCTATAGGAGGTGGGGTATAAAACACATTAGGACAGGAAATAGCAATCAAACAAGGTGGGAGTGAAGCAGAGCTGGAGGAGAGAGTAGAGTGCTGCCCTTTAGGAGAGAGCAAGAGACAGGTATGTGAGGTAGAGGGTACTCTGGGAGGCCATAAGCTTTCCTAAAGAGATGGGTTTTAAGGCACTTCTTAAACGATTGAAGACTAGGGGAGAGTCTGATGGGGCCCTCAGTCCAGTCAAACCTAACACCATCCAGTCCCAGCGCAGAGCCAGAGCCAGTTCTGCATTATGGGCTTTATGGGCTAGGATTGCCACCTATCTGGATAAATAATTATACATGACATCACAGGGCACAACACTACTGAAATGGTCTTGATTTAATACTAATGGATAAGCTGTTCAAATGATTTAATATTTTCAAATAAACCATTTTTTAATGTTTAAATCTTTTCTAGATATATGTAAATATGTAAAAAATAAAACAATATTACAAAATAAAAATACTATTCATAATAATAAATTATTTTAATTGTTTACCCAACAAATAATTAAAGGAACACTAAAACGTTATTAAATTAATACAAACGTATCCCCAGCGCTATTATTATTATTGATACATTTTTAGTGCCTGTCCCATTCTCTATAAGACCATCTAATTACAATGGATGAGTTTTGCTATTTAGACGAAGCGCCACTAGGGGCCATCACAGTGATAGCCACTAGAGGCATTTAAAATATGCGATGGGAACGTTTCATGTGGAACTGCAATTCTTCCAGTTACAGAGACATGGCACCCAGACCATTGGAACAAAGAGGTTTGAGTGCCTTCCGAGTCCTTTTAAATGTAGGCTGCAGCATGTGTTTGTGTATGTGGTCTATATAAGTGTGTGTATAGTAGTGGATGTACTTTGAGTGTATTTGTATAGCAGTGTGTGCGCACTGTGTCCACTGTGTGTTATTGTGTGTGCACTGTGTCTGTGTGTGTCACTGAGTGTATACTGTGTCCACTGTGTGTTATTGTGTGTGTACTGTGTCTGTGTGTGCCATTGAGTGTATACTGTGTCTACTGTGTGTTATTGTTTGTGTACTGTGTCTGTGTGTGTCATTGAGTGTATACTGTGTCCACTGTGTGTTATTGTGTGTATACTGTGTCTGTGTGTGTGTAATTGAGTGTATACTGTGCCCACTGTGTGTTATTTTGTGTGTACTGTGTCTGTGTGTGTCATTGAGTGTATACTGTGTTTACTGTGTGTATACTGTGTCTGTGTGTGTCATTGAGTGTATACTGTGTCTACTGTGTGTTATTGTGTGTATACTGTGTCTGTGTGTGTCATTGAGTGTATACTGTGTCTACTGTATGTTATTGTTTGTAAACAGTTTTGGCCTATACTGCCAGTCACAGCGTCTACCCTGCCACTTAAAGCTTAGATTGATTTATCCTCTAGTCACAGCGTCTACCCTGCCTGTCACAGCTCAGATTGGTCTATACTGCCAGTCACAGCGTTTACCCTGCCAGTCACAGCCAAGTTTGGTCTAGCCTGCATCTCAGATTGGTCTACCCTGACCGTCACAGCATCTACTCTCACAGTCACAGCGTCTACCCTGCCAGTCACAGCTTAGATTGGTCTATACTGCCAGTCACATCTCAGATTGGTCTACCCTGACCGTCACAGCGTCTACACTGCCAGTCACAGCGTCTACACTGCCAGTCACAGCGTCTACCCTCACAGTCACAGCGTCTACCCTGCCAGTCACAGCTTAGATTGGTCTATACTGCCAGTCACAGCGTTTACCCTGCCAGTCACAGCCAAGTTTGGTCTAGCCTGCATCTCAGATTGGTCTACCCTGACCGTCACAGCATCTACTCTCACAGTCACAGCGTCTACCCTGCCAGTCACAGCTTAGATTGGTCTATACTGCCAGTCACATCTCAGATTGGTCTACCCTGACCGTCACAGCATCTACTCTCACAGTCACAGCGTCTACACTGCCAGTCACAGCGTCTACACTGCCAGTCACAGCGTCTACCCTCACAGTCACAGCGTCTACCCTGCCAGTCACAGCTTAGATTGGTCTATACTGCCAGTCACAGCGTTTACCCTGCCAGTCACAGCCAAGTTTGGTCTAGCCTGCATCTCAGATTGGTCTACCCTGACCGTCACAGCATCTACTCTCACAGTCACAGCGTCTACCCTGCCAGTCACAGCTTAGATTGGTCTATACTGCCAGTCACATCTCAGATTGGTCTACCCTGACCGTCACAGCATCTACTCTCACAGTCACAGCGTCTACACTGCCAGTCACAGCGTCTACACTGCCAGTCACAGCGTCTACCCTCACAGTCACAGCGTCTACCCTGCCAGTCACAGCTTAGATTGGTCTATACTGCCAGTCACATCTCAGATTGGTCTACCCTGACCGTCACAGCATCTACTCTCACAGTCACAGCGTCTACACTGCCAGTCACAGCGTCTACACTGCCAGTCACAGCGTCTACCCTCACAGTCACAGCGTCTACCCTCACAGTCACAGCGTCTACACTGCCAGTCACAGCGTCTACACTGCCAGTCACAGCGTCTACCCTCACAGTCACAGCGTCTACACTGCCAGTCACAGCGTCTACCCTCACAGTCACAGCATCTACCCTCACAGTCACAGCGTCTACCCTCACAGTCACAGCATCTACCCTGCCAGTCACAGCTTCGATTGGTCTATACTGTTAGTCGCAGCATCTACCCTGCCAGTCACAGCCTCTACCCTGCCAGTCACAGCCTCTACCCTGCCAGTCACAGCCTCTACCCTGCCAGTCACAGCCTCTACCCTGCCAGCCACAGCCTCTACCCTGCCAGCCACAGCCTCTACCCTGCCAGTCACAGCATCTACCCTGCCAGTCACAGCGTCTACCCTCACAGTCACAGCGTCTACCCTGCCAGTCACAGCATCTACCCTGCCAGTCACAGCGTCTACCCTGCCAGTCACAGCCTCTACCCTCAGTCACAGCATCTACCCTGCCAGTCACAGCGTCTACCCTCACAGTCACAGCCTCTACCCTGCCAGTCACAGCGTCTACCCTGCCAGTCACACCGTCTACCATGCCAGTCACAGCGTCTACCATGCCAGTCACAGCGTCTACCTCACAGTCACAGCGTCTACCCTCATAGTCACAGCGTCTACCCTCATAGTCACAGTGTCTACCCTGCCAGTCACAGCATCTACCCTGCCAGTCACAGCGTCTACCCTGCCAGTCACAGCGTCTACCCTCACAGTCACAGCATCTACCCTGCCAGTCACAGCATCTACCCTCACAGTCACAGCGTCTACCCTGCCATCTCAGACTGGTCTATTCAACCTGAAGTAGAGCAACTTCTTATGGTGGGAGGAAGTTGTCCACCTATCAGTTTATCTTAACTGTCCAAATAAATTGTAGCGGCCAAGCCCTGCAGTTAATAAATGTGCAATTAGTGCGTAAAGGAAAGCTTTGGTTTATGCAGTTATTCTGACCCCCTATTGCACAGCGTGAAACAATTTAACCTAAGTGAAATATTTATATATTCTTTTACACGTTACTATTAAATTAATTTGTTACCTGAGGGAGATTTGGATCTTTCGAAGGAAACCAATTACCGAGATAAGGAGTTTACATTAGTTATTTGCAAGCACTCTTTTAACTGTAATTATTGAATTTCTACAAAAACAACAGCATCTTATCTTTGCCGAATTGGCAACGAGACAACTTTCTCAGGAAGATTTTTATAGTTAAGGAAATATTGTTCCAATGTTTCTGCAGCGTGCCGCGATCGTGCCAGAAATAGGATTTCAGAAATCATTTTTCATCTGCTCAATTTTGATGTTAATGGCTTGTCTGAATTTAATTGCTAAACATGCTGACAAATATATTTAATATGCATTAACAATCAGTGTCAGCTTTATCCTGGGGATGATTGAACTGCTAACGCAGTCTTTTCCAGCCGAGCAGGCGTAACGCAGTATGTATCATAAGTATCATTGTATGTAATAGGAGTATCATAGTATGTAATAGGAGTATCGCAGTATGTAATAGGAGTATCGCAGTATGTAATAGGAGTATCGCAGTATGTAATAGGAGTATCACAGTGTGTAATAGGAGTATCGCAGTATGTAATAGGAGTATCGCAGTATGTAATAGGAGTATCGCAGTGTGTAATAGGAGTATCGCAGTATGTAATAGGAATATCGCAGTATGTAATAGGAGTATCGCAGTATGTAATAGGAGTATCGCAGTATGTAATAGGAGTATCGCAGTATGTAATAGGAGTATCGCAGTATGTAATAGGAGTATCGCAGTATGTAATAGGAGTATCGCAGTATGTATCATAAGTATCACAGTATGTAATAGGAGTATCGCAGTATGTAATAGGAGTATCACAGTGTGTAATAGGAGTATCGCAGTGTGTAATAGGAGTATCGCAGTGTGTAATAGGAGTATCGCAGTATGTAATAGGAGTATCATAGTATGTAATAGGAGTATCAGCAGTATTCCCCTGTGTTCTGCGCAGTATTCCCCTGTGTTCTGCGCAGTATTCTCCGTGTTCCGAGCAGTATTCTCCCTGTGTTCCGAGCAGTATTCTCCCTGTGTTCCGAGCAGTATTCTCCCTGTGTTCCGAGCAGTATTCCGCTGTGCTCCTAAAAGTATTCCTGTGTTCTTAGCAGGTTTCCCCTGTGTTCCGAGCAGTATTCCCCCTGTGTTCCGAGCAGTATTCCCCCTGTGTTCCGAGCAGTATTCCCCCTGTGTTCCGAGCAGTATTCCCCCTGTGTTCCGAGCAGTATTCCCCCTGTGTTCCGAGCAGTTTTCCTCTGTGTTCTGAGCAGTATTCCCCTGTGTTCTGAGCAGTATTCTCCTGTGTTCCGAGCAGTATTCCCCCGTGTTCCGAGCAGTATTCCCCCGTGTTCCGAGCAGTATTCTCCTGTGTTCCGAGCAGTATTCTCCTGTGTTCCGAGCAGTATTCTCCTGTGTTCCGAGCAGTATTCCCCCGTGTTCCGAGCAGTATTCCCCTGTGTTCCGAGCAGTATTCCCCTGTGTTCCGAGCAGTATTCCCCCGTGTTCCGAGCAGTATTCCCCCGTGTTCCGAGCAGTATTACCCCTGTGTTCCAAGCAGTATTCCCCTGTGCTCCGAACAGTATTCCTGTGTTCTTAGCAGTTTTCCCCTGTGTTCTTAGCAGTTTTCCCCTGTGTTCCAAGCAGTTTTCCTGTGTTCTGAGCAGTATTCCCCTGTGTTCTGAGCAGTATTGTCCTCTGTTTAAGTATTGTGCCCCTGTGTTCTAAGCAGTATTCCCCTGTGCTCCGAACAGTATTCCTGTGTTCTAAGCAGTATTTCCCCTGTGTTCTAAGCAGTATTTCCCCTGTGTTCTAAGCAGTATTTCCCCTGTGTTCCGAGCAGTATTTCCCCGTGTTCTGAGCAGTATTTCCCCGTGTTCTGAGCAGTATTTCCCCGTGTTCTGAGCAGTATTCCCCTGTGTTCTGAGCAGTATTGTCCTCTGTTTAAGTATTGTGCCCCTGTGTTCTGAGCAGCATAGAGCTTTTTTATGAGCAATATGTCTCTTCATCACTTCTCTGCCATCTCTCTGTCTCATTTGCATCTTTATTCTCTGCGTGTCATGTACTGATGCTCCGCACCCTTCAGTAACAGACTGCCCCGCAATGTCTCTCACCACCTTTTCCAAACTTGTTTATCCATGGATCCTCAGCATCTCTTTATAGAAACCCAATTACTCTCTCAAGCTCTTCCTCCAATCTTGTTTTGTTGTTTCTTTGTTGCCCCCCCTTCTTTTATTCCCTACATGGCCCATTCCTCGCAGTCCCCCTATATCTCCTTTTTCTCTTCATTTCAATCTTCAATTCTCCCCCGCCCCCACCCCAGATTTTAGAAGTCTAGCATTGTAGAGCCATGTGTCTCCCGCCATCTTTATCGCATGGCACCATGTGATTGAACTATCCAGGAAGGAGAAATAGTACAGATACCACCCATTCACAGTGCCCAACGCTTGTGCCAGGAGGATAGAAGCTTGTGTTTATATGCTGCGGGGCCCCTGCTGCTACCAGCGCTGGTTTTACTACTCTGTCAGTATTGTTGGATCTCATCATGTGGATCCCATCATTTTGGGCCAGGTGACGAGGGGAAGCCCTGTTTAGGAACATGCCTTATGTTATTGTTCACGTTTTACCTTGTGCTGTCCTTTAATCCTATCTGTATCCTGAGAAATTGAGAAATTATTTTAAATGTCAGCTAATTACAAATAAAATGTTTCCTACTTTCTTGTATATATTACTAATCACTTTTATTTTCTATCTCATTCTAGGACTCTAAAGCGTCTAGAACAGGGAAGTGAGACTTGTCCCCAGGGGGCTGCATCATTAAAGGTACAGTGTAATAATGTGTAACTTTCATTCCTGGCCTGACTGTGCTCTGCATACATGAATCAATCAGTAGAAAGCCCCCAGAAACCTTTACAGCACGTGACAAGGCATTACACGTGGGCGCTGTAGAGTAAGTGTCAGGTAGAACATTTATTACAGCTATTAATAATTATATACAATGCACCTTTTTCCAGCGCCGCGTGTGTCTGGTCGCAGCCGGCCACGCCCACGCTTCGCCCCCTTGGCTGAGATAATAAAACTTGATGATCTCAGCCAAACATTGGGAGGCCATTGTGTATGTGCCAATAAGCCACCTAAGTGGGGGTTTTAACACGATAGGGTCAGGAATATACGTTTGTGTTTCGGATCTTCTAGTGCTCCTTTAAACATTCGCATCTGCAGTCAATCCGAATCCTTCAAATCAAAGCCAGCGACATGTTAGCAGTCGCTAACCGCAGGCAACTGTTTGTTATTTCATTGTTTATTAATTCTCCATATAGGTTGTACGCGTTGCACGTTGTTACTCAATGTCCTGAATGCATTGTCGCTGTGTACAAAAAGAAACAGCATGGGATTAAATAATAAATATTTATAGGTCTGGGCCTTTGTGGATATCATTTTTTCATCAACTTTTTCCCAATAATGAAATATTCATTATTTACACCCTGTGAGGGCTTGCATGCTTATGGTTGACGCAACAAATCTTTCCTTTCATACTTCGTTCTGATTAGCTTACAAACACACGCATGCACGCGCATACACACACATACACTAAAATCTGCTTTTGACACAATGACCTTGGATTTGGGGTTGAAAATTCTTCATAATTCATTAATGAATAACTCCTGGAATAGCCCACTGCGTTCACTATATGAACCCAGAAATATTTACTGTCTGTGTGCTCTTAGTGTACAGAGAGGGAGACAGCATGCTCCCTATACAGCACAATAGTTTGTATTGATTGCTGTCACCTCATTTTCTCTTACTTTTAATTAATATTTCCATCCCAATACACTCTGTTCTGCTGAAGCTGCTTCTAACAGTCGCTTCTTGCTGAACTGATGCTGGATATGAATTGCAGAGGATTTCAATATACATTGATATAGATGGTGTGCATGTCTCCATCTATCATCTCCACTTTGGCTGAACACTTTCAGAGGCAAATGATGTCTGAGCAAAGTCAATAACTAATTTAGCAAATGAGTGAATGGTTCAGTGCAAAATATCTGAATATATTTAATGGCTTTTAATTATCCAAATGGGCCAGATCTCTCCAAGAATCACTACAATACGTTTCTCTCTCCAAGTATCCCTTTAGATCTGCACATCGCCAACCATTTCTGCAGCCGGTTTGTGAATTATTCTGGGAACATACAAGGTGTGTGCACTGAAACATGTACCAGATGTGTGCTAGAAAGTGGTTGTGGTGTTTTAATCCAAGCTGTATAACGAGTGTCCCTGCCATATTGATTCAAGTACAGCAGGAAAACAGAGCAGCAGATTTCCCCAGCACGGACTAAACACCATGTTAATATAACTGCAGTATAATGTCAGGGTACGGACTACACACCATGTTAATATAACTGCAGTATAATGTCAGGGTACGGACTATACACCATGTTAATATAACTGCAGTATAATGTCAGGGTACGGACTACACACCATGTTAATATAACTGCAGTATAATGTCAGGGTACGGACTACACACCATGTTAATATAACTGCAGTATAATGTCAGGGTACGGACTACACACCATGTTAATATAACTGCAGTATAATGTCCGGGTACGGACTACACACCATGTTAATATAACTGCAGTATAATGTCAGGGTACGGACTACACACCATGTTAATATAACTGCAGTCTAATGTCAGGGTACGGACTACACACCATGTTAATATAACTGCAGTATAATGTCAGGGTACGGACTGCACACCATGTTAATATAACTGCAGTATAATGTCAGGGTACGGACTACACACCATGTTAATATAACTGCAGTATAATGTCAGGGTACGGACTACACACCATGTTAATATAACTGCAGTATAATGTCAGGGTACGGACTACACACCATGTTAATATAACTGCAGTATAATGTCTGGGTACGGACTACACACCATGTTAATATAACTGCAGTATAATGTCAGGGTACGGACTACACACCATGTTAATATAACTGCAGTATAATGTCAGGGTACGGACTACACACCATGTTAATATAACTGCAGTATAATGTCCGGGTACGGACTACACACCATGTTAATATAACTGCAGTATAATGTCCGGGTACGGACTACACACCATGTTAATATAACTGCAGTATAATGTCAGGGTACGGACTACACACCATGTTAATCTATGCATAGTGCGATGTCAGGGTCGGGGTAAAGTGATTAATCTGGCATTATATTTCATGGGGTGGAAGGTGGGAGTAGGGTAATATGCTTGGTATTATAGACAGGGGTGGGGTAAATCTATACCATATTTGAGGTATGGAATGGCTCTCCCAAAAATCTGCCTTTGTATCATCTGATACATGCGTTCGTTCTGGGAATAACTCTCTAACATTGATATATACACCTTTCTCCAGTTTGTGACGAGCTATCCTTTCTATTAAAGAATAGCCTATTTCTGTCCAGAGGGCTTTCCTTGTCAGATATCTCGTTACTTTGTGTGATTGGGGTCCTTGGTGTCTTGTGGAAACCGAAGTCAAACTTATCAGAACGGCTGTGGCTGTAAACGGCAGCATTTCCAAACTTGGCCGTTCGTTCTAATGACTCTGCACAGCTCGCTGCATTTATCCTGAGTGGAAATCTATGGAGCATTTGATGTGGGTGTAGGGATGGCCGCTGTCGATACTGCTGTCATGTGCCAGGTTACAGCTGATTGATAGAACCTGCCAGCTGGACAGTCGGTAGAGCATTATTTTCTGATGGTTCTGCAGCCTAGGATGGGTGAAAGCCGCAGGTCTAAAGGCTTTAATGATTTTGTTAAAGCAGAGGAAGTCGAGCCTGTAATTTAACATAAAGGCAGGCGATCGCCCCTGCAGCATTTTGGCTGCAAGCTGGATGGCACAGGGTCATGACGTGCGGGGTCAGACTCTGGCCAGACTACGTGGAGTCTGCCCAATTTATTTTCTTACTGTATTCCCTGGTCTTAATGCCCTTGAGTAGCATTTATGTGTTCTTAACCTCCTCCCCAATAACATCTCTCACATTCTTATTGTGAAGGGCCAAACAGCCCTTATTATTGTCATAATGGACCCAGGTATTGGGGATGTCACTGAAAACGGGGCACTGTTAGAGATCAAGTGATTTATTGTTTTATTAACACATTTTCCCTTTTATTACCTCGTATCACTAATCAGGGTTTCCCACATAATAAGAGACTCCTTCCTCCTTCTATAGGGAATCAGAGGGGTGATTTCATTCGTAATTCACATTCCCGGCTTCAACATTCGGGGTATTTGGTTGCATGATTTCTGGGCCCAGTTCTATAGAGAAATCACGGCTAATAGGAACATAGAATAGGTCAAATTCTGGGATTAGTTCGGAGAAATGCCTTCTCCCAGGATCTGTCAGATCTATATACCCCAGGTGGCTGCCACTGAAGGTCTTCTTCTGTTTAGTGTGTGATTAGGAACAACCTAGAACACAGATTGCGGGAACATTCAGGGGATTTAGGAGACAAAAATAATTAAACACAAGAGAAGTTACCAAGTAGCCAAGTTTCCTCGTGATCAGGAATCAGCACAAGATGAGTGCAGGACCGGATCTCCCATTAGGCAAAGTAGGTTTTAAGGTGATACACCCAGCGCATCTCTACCATTCATGTATCTGTATATAGCACACTCTAACGGCCCCCATTCATGTATCTGTATATAGCACACTCTAACGGCTCCCATTCATGTATCTGTATATAGCACACTCTAACGGCTCCCATTCATGTATCTGTATATAGCACACTCTAACGGCTCCCATTCATGTATCTGTATATAGCACACTCTAACGGCTGCCATTGATGTATCTGTATATAGCACACTCTAACGGCTCCCATTCATGTATCTGTATATAGCACACTCTAACGGCCCCCATTCATGTGTCTGTATATAGCACGCTCTAACGGCTCCCATTCATGTATCTGTATATAGCACACTCTAACGGCTCCCATTCATGTATCTGTATATAGCACACTCTAACGGCTCCCATTCATGTATCTGTATATAGCACACTCTAACGGCTCCCATTCATGTATCTGTATATAGCACACTCTAACGGATCCCATTCATGTATCTGTATATAGCACACTCTAACGGCTCCCATTCATGTATCTGTATATAGCACACTCTAACGGCTCCCATTCATGTATCTGTATATAGCACGCTCTAACGGCTCCCATTCATGTATCTGTATATAGCACACTCTAACGGCCCCCATTCATGTATCTGTATATAGCACACTCTAACGGCTGCCATTCATGTATCTGTATATAGCACACTCTAACGGCTCCCATTCATGTATCTGTATATAGCACACTCTAACGGCTGCCATTCATGTATCTGTATATAGCACACTCTAACGGCCCCCATTCATGTATCTGTATATAGCACACTCTAACGGCTGCCATTCATGTATCTGTATATAGCACACTCTAACGGCTCCCATTCATGTATCTGTATATAGCACACTCTAACGGCTCCCATTCATGTATCTGTATATAGCACACTCTAACGGCTCCCATTCATGTATCTGTATATAGCACACTCTAATGGCTCCCATTCATGTATCTGTATATAGCACACTCTAACGGCTCCCAATCATGTATCTGTATATAGCACACTCTAACGGCTCCCATTCATGTATCTGTATACAGCACACTCTAACGGCTCCCATTCATGTATCTGTATATAGCACACTCTAACGGCTCCCATTCATGTATCTGTATATAGCACACTGTAACGGCTCCCATTCATGTATCTGTATATAGCACACTCTAACGGCTCCCATTCATGTATCTGTATATAGCACACTCTAACGGCTCCCATTCATGTATCTGTATATAGCACACTCTAACGGCTCCCATTCATGTATCTGTATATAGCACACTCTAACGGCTGCCATTCATGTATCTGTATATAGCACACTCTAACGGCTGCCATTCATGTATCTGTATATAGCACACTCTAACGGCTCCCATTCATGTATCTGTATATAGCACACTCTAATGGTTCCCATTCATGTATCTGTATATAGCACACTCTCTAACGGCTCCCATTCATGTATCTGTATATAGCACACTCTAACGGCCCCCATTCATGTATCTGTATATAGCACACTCTAACGGCTCCCGTTCTGTTAGATGGAACTAAGTATCTGTATACTGTGTAGCACATTCTAAGGGCTCCAATTCATTAACCCCCCAGACAGGAGTGGTGTCATTTTGTTGGCGTGGCTTGACACCATTATCAATCAGTCCCAGTGTGTGGCGGATAGCCCCCCTGTATTTATTGTGTAACCCACATCACCAGTAGCGTAGTTCGAGAAATGTGGATGGTAATTTGCATATTGCAGAATTAGAATTGGTGCCTGGCGTGTCTCTAAATGACATTAATCCCATTACTCTAACAATGTATTCAGAACGCTGTTTATCTCCTAATATTTACCAGCATGCACCTGTTCCTTCCTAATTATGCGTCATTGGAAATGGTGCCTGCAGTCTAACTGGTGCAAGACTCGAGAAGCTGGAGATTTGGAATATATAGGATGTACAGGCCCTATATTAGAACCAAATCCAATCTTCTTATCATTTAGCTCAGTTTCTCACTCTTTGTTTAGTGAATAGATTTCTATGTTCTATCTTTCTGTTATTTTTTTACACCAGCTTTTTCGTGATACTTCTGCTAACAGATGGAATGATTAGCACTGTCTATTTATAGGAAAGAATTCATGCAAATCATGCAGAATTAGCCTAGTCTGTAGCATTGAAGGAGTTAATAAAACAGCATGTTAAGGAAGAAATCTGTTATTATAAATGGACCTTAAAGTATAAGCAAATTACAGGTTGAGAAGCCAGCAGACCTGGCGCAGAACTGACGGCGTGCGATTTATCATCCGTCTAATTGCCGGCACATTAAAAAATTTCCGAACAGGAAGGGATGTTAGAAGCTTGCGCTAATAGCCATGTGATTTGGCTAGAAGGGAAAATGAAAAAAATAAAATAAAAAATCACTTGTGTGATTCGTCCATCCGCCAGGCAGCAGGACGAGTCTGGCATCAGATTCCGTCCCATATCCATTACGCGCTGAGCTAATGGAAGAGAGGACGGGGAGAATGAGACTGATACATGGGCAGAGAGCGCACTTACAGACGTTTAACACTTACACCACCGCTGGCAGTGATCTCATCCGCAGACGGAGATGGTAAAGCTAGCAATGCCCACCGCTGGCAGTGATCTCATCCGCAGGCAGAGATGGTAAAGCTAGCAATGCCCAGCGCTGGCAGTGATCTCATCCGCAGACGGAGATGGTAAAGCTAGCAATGCCCACCGCTGGCAGTGATCTCATCCGCAGACGGAGATGGTAAAGCTAGCAATGCCCACCGCTGGCAGTGATCTCATCCGCAGACGGAGATGGTAAAGCTAGCAATGCCCAGCGCTGGCAGTGATCTCATCCGCAGACGGAGATGGTAAAGCTAGCAATGCCCACTGCTGGCAGTGATCTCATCCGCAGACGGAGATGGTAAAGCTAGCAATGCCCAGCGCTGGCAGTGATCTCATCCGCAGACTGAGATGGTAAAGCTACCAATGCCCAGCGCTGGCAGTGATCTCATCCGCAGGCAGAGATGGTAAAGCTAGCAATGCCCACCGCTGGCAGTGATCTCATCCGCAGGCAGAGATGGTAAAGCTAGCAATGCCCACCGCTGGCAGTGATCTCATCCGCAGACGGAGATGGTAAAGCTAGCAATGCCCAGCGCTGGCAGTGATCTCATCCGCAGACGGAGATGGTAAAGCTAGCAATGCCAGCGCTGGCAGTGATCTCATCCGCAGACGGAGATGGTAAAGCTAGCAATGCCCACCGCTGGCAGTGATCTCATCCGCAGACGGAGATGGTAAAGCTAGCAATGCCCACCGCTGGCAGTGATCTCATCCGCAGACGGAGATGGTAAAGCTAGCAATGCCCAGCGCTGGCAGTGATCTCATCCGCAGACGGAGATGGTAAAGCTAGCAATGCCAGCGCTGGCAGTGATCTGATCCGCAGACAGAGATGGTAAAACTAGCAATGCCAGCGCTGGCAGTGATCTGATCCGCAGACGGAGATGGTAAAGCTAGCAATGCCCACCGCTGGCAGTGATCTGATCCGCAGACGGAGATGGTAAAGCTAGCAATGCCCACCGCTGGCAGTGATCTCATCCGCAGACGGAGATGGTAAAGCTAGCAATGCCCACCGCTGGCAGTGATCTCATCCGCAGACGGAGATGGTAAAGCTAGCAATGCCCACTGCTGGCAGTGATCTCACCCGCAGACGGAGATGGTAAAACTAGCAATGCTCAGCGCTGGCAGTGATCTCATCCGCAGACGGAGATGGTAAAACTAGCAATGCCCAGCGCTGGCAGTGATCTCATCCACAGACGGAGATGGTAAAACTAGCAATGCCCAGCGATGGCAGTGATCTCATCCACAGACGGAGATGGTAAAGCTAGCAATGCCCAGCGCTGGCAGTGATCTTATCCGCAGACTGAGATGGTAAAGCTAGCAATGCCCAGCGCTGGCAGTGATCTCATCCGCAGACGGAGATGGTAAAGCTAGCAATGCCCACCACTGGCAGTGATCTCATCCGCAGACGGAGATGATAAAGCTAGCAATGCCCAGCGCTGGCAGTGATCTCATCCGCAGACAGAGATGGTAAAGCTAGCAATGCCCACTGCTGGCAGTGATCTCATCGGCAGACGGAGATGGTAAAGCTAGCAATGCCCAGCGCTGGCAGTGATCTCATCCGCAGACGGAGATGGTAAAGCTAGCAATGCCCAGCGCTAGCAGCGATCTCATCCGCAGACGGAGATGGTAAAGCTAGCCATGCCCAGCGCTGGCAGTGATCTCATCCGCAGACGGAGATGGTAAAGCTAGCAATGCCCAGCGCTGGCAGCGATCTCATCCGCAGATGGAGATGGTAAAGCTAGCAATGCCCAGCGCTGGCAGTGATCTCATCCGCAGACGGAGTTGGTAAAGCTAGCAATGCCAGCGCTGGCAGTGATCTCATCCGCAGACGGAGATGGTAAAGCTAGCAATGCCAGCGCTGGCAGTGATCTCATCCGCAGACGGAGATGGTAAAGCTAGCAATGCCCAGCGCTGGCAGTGATCTCATCCGCAGACGGAGATGGTAAAGCTAGCAATGCCCAGCGCTGGCAGTGATCTCATCCGCAGACGGAGATGGTAAAGCTAGCAATGCCCAGCGCTGGCAGTGATCTCATCGACAGACGGAGATGGTAAAGCTAGCAATGCCCAGCGCTGGCAGTGATCTCATCCGCAGACGGAGATGGTAAAGCTAGCAATGCCCAGCGCTGGCAGTGATCTCATCCGCAGACGGAGATGGTAAAGCTAGCCATGCCCAGCGCTGGCAGTGATCTCATCCGCAGACGGAGATGGTAAAGCTAGCAATGCCCAGCGCTGGCAGCGATCTCATCCGCAGACGGAGATGGTAAAGCTAGCAATGCCCACCGCTGGCAGTGATCTCATCTGCAGACGGAGTTGGTAAAGCTAGCAATGCCCAGCGCTGGCAGTGATCTGATCCGCAGACGGAGATGGTAAAGCTAGCAATGCCAGCGCTGGCAGTGATCTCATCCGCAGACGGAGATGGTAAAGCTAGCAATGCCAGCGCTGGCAGTGATCTCATCCGCAGACGGAGATGGTAAAGCTAGCAATGCCCAGCGCTGGCAGTGATCTCATCGGCAGACGGAGATGGTAAAGCTAGCAATGCCCAGCGCTGGCAGTGATCTCATCCGCAGACGGAGATGGTAAAGCTAGCAATGCCCAGCGCTGGCAGTGATCTCACCGGCAGACGGAGATGGTAAAGCTAGCAATACCCAGCGCTGGCAGTGATCTCATCTGCAGACGGAGATGGTAAAGCTAGCAATGCCCAGCGCTGGCAGTGATCTGATCCGCAGACGGAGATGGTAAAGCTAGCAATGCCCAGCGCTGACAGTGATCTCATCCGCAGACGGAGATGGTAAAGCTAGCAATGCCCAGCGCTGGCAGTGATCTCATCGGCAGACGGAGATGGTAAAGTTAGCAATGCCCAGCGCTGGCAGTGATCTCATCCGCAGACGGAGATGGTAAAGCTAGCAATGCCCACCGCTGGCAGTGATCTCATCCGCAGACGGAGATGGTAAAGCTAGCAATGCCCAGCGCTGGCAGTGATCTCATCGGCAGACGGAGATGGTAAAGCTAGCAATGCCCAGCGCTGGCAGTGATCTGATCCGCAGACGGAGATGGTAAAGCTAGCAATGCCCAGCGCTGACAGTGATCTCATCCGCAGACGGAGATGGTAAAGCTAGCAATGCCCAGCGCTGGCAGTGATCTCATCGGCAGACGGAGATGGTAAAGCTAGCAATGCCCAGCGCTGGCAGTGATCTCATCCGCAGACGGAGATGGTAAAGCTAGCAATGCCAACTCTGGCAGTGATCTCATCCGCAGACGGAGATGGTAAAGCTAGCAATGCCCAGCGCTGGCAGTGATCTCATCTGCAGACGGAGATGGTAAAGCTAGCAATGCCAGCGCTGGCAGTGATCTGATCCGCAGACAGAGATGGTAAAGCTAGCAATGCCCAGCGCTGGGGATAATGAATGATTGGGTCTCTGGCTGGTCGCGTGCAGCTGAGTATTTTACTGGTAGTTTTTCTACCCAAAATGAGGATAATTCTGGGTGTTCAACCAGCGAATAAGCCAATTCTCTAACTTGTCGAATCCCACCTGTTTTGTAATATCCCTTCTCCAATCTCCACCTATGTGCTGAGCTTAGTGAATAAATCCGTACACATGAACGCAATATGGCAAACTGCGCGTGTGGCGTTCTGTGACAGTTTACAGAAAGTGGTTTCTCATACAGCCGATTTAATAATCTATTATTAAGAATTTTATTATTTTCCTGCTGTAAATCTGCAGAGTTTTTCAGGATTCTTATTGCTGGCCGTGTTAATTAGAAATGTTAATCATGCCGGCAACCCCATACGCTTTCTCTCTTACAGACATAGGTCTTATGGGAACAGCCCCGAGATTGCATCCAGCGCTGCAGTGTAGGAGAGCTCAGACACTCCCCCCCCCCCCCCCCGAGTTTATCCCTATAATAGGAGAGCTCAGACCCCCCCCCCCCCAGTTTAACCCTATAATAGGAGAGCTCAGCCCCCCCCCCCAAGTTTAACCCTATATTAGGAGAGCTCAGACCCCCCCCCGAGTTTAACCCTATATTAGGAGAGCTCAGCCCCCCCCCCCGAGTTTAACCCTATATTAGGAGAGCTCAGCCCCCCCCCCAAGTTTAACCCTATATTAGGAGAGCACAGACTCCCCCCCCCCCCCAGTTTAACCCTATAATAGGAGAGCTCAGACCCCCCCCCCGAGTTTAACCCTATATTAGGAGAGCTCAGACCCCCCCCCCCGAGTTTAACTCTATATTAGGAGAGCTCAGCCCCCCCCAAGTTTAACCCTATATTAGGAGAGCTCAGACCCCCCCCCGAGTTTAACCCTATAATAGGAGAGCTCAGACCCCCCCCCCAGTTTAACCCAATATTAGGAGAGCTCAGACCCCCCCCCCCCGAGTTTAACCCTATATTAGGAGAGCTCAGACCCCCCCCGAGTTTAACCCTATATTACGAGAGCTCAGACCCCCCCGAGTTTAACCCTATATTAGGAGAGCACAGACTCCCCCCCCCCTAGTTTAACCCTATATTAGGAGAGCTCAGACCCCCCCCCAGTGTTTAACCCTATAATAGGAGAGCTCAGACCCCCCCCCCCCCGCACAGACTCCCCCCCCCCTAGTTTAACCCTATATTAGGAGAGCTCAGACCCTCCCCCCCCCGAGTTTAACTCTATATTAGGAGAGCTCAGACCCCCCCCCCGAGTTTAACCCTATAATAGGAGAGCTCAGACCCCCCCCCCAGTTTAACCCAATATTAGGAGAGCTCAGACCCCCCCCCCCGAGTTTAACCCTATATTAGGAGAGCTCAGACCCCCCCCGTGTTTAACCCTATAATAGGAGAGCTCAGACCCCCCCCCCGAGTTTAACCCTATATTAGGAGAGCTCAGACCCCCCCCCCCGAGTTTAACCCTATATTAGGAGAGCTCAGACCCCCCCCCGAGTTTAACCCTATATTAGGAGAGCTCAGCCCCCCCCCCCCCGAGTTTAACCCTATATTAGGAGAGCTCAGACCCCCCCCCCCGAGTTTAACCCTATAATAGGAGAGCTCAGACCCCCTCCCCCCCCCCGAGTTTAACCCTATATTAGGAGAGCTCAGACTCCCCCTCCCCCCTGAGTTTAACCCTATATTAGGAAAGCTCAGACCCCCCCCCCCAAGTTTAACCCTATATTAGTAGAGCTCAGTTCCCACCCCGAGTTTAACCCTATAGTAGGAAAGCTCAGACCTCCCCCCCCCCGAGTTTAACCCTATATTAGGAAAGCTCAGACCTCCCCCCCCCCGAGTTTAACCCTATATTAGGAGAGCTCAGACTCCCCCTCCCCCCTGAGTTTAACCCTATATTAGGAAAGCTCAGACCCCCCCCCCCCAAGTTTAACCCTATATTAGTAGACCTCAGTTCCCACCCCGAGTTTAACCCTATAGTAGGAAAGCTCAGACCTCCCCCCCCCCCGAGTTTAACCCTATATTAGGAAAGCTCAGACCTCCCCCCCCCCCCCGTGTTTAACCCTATAAAAGAAGTCCCTGATCGGCGTGGCCGCACATGAGCAGCGCTTACCTGGATCGCGGCAGTGTGCCGCCCGATCCTCCAAGAAGATGGGTCCCAGCTGGCACAGCATTCTAAGGGACGCCGGTCGCTGCAGTCCGGTTCTTACTGTTAAAGGGTACACTGCCCACATTAAAGATGAAAAGCCATGTACTAACCAATCACGGTACTGAGAGGCCTGTAATGCCGAGGGTTCCACTTTTTGGTTGTCAGAGAGCGTGTTCTTGGTATATTTTTCTGGTTATTGACTTTGGCTGTTGTTTTTGACTTTCCCTTCTTGGCTAGCTATTCGTATTGTCTCATTCTTATTTCCCCGACCGTGGCTTGTTCTTTGACCATTCTCTTTTACGTTGGGTCCGGCCATTGTAAGGTCCGGTATACGTTGGTTGTGTTAAAATAGTTCTGCGTGTTGGGTCACACAGTAATCACGGTGACAAAACCAGCCTTTTATATCAAATTCCGGGTTACAATTTCTCACTTCTTTTCTGGGGAGTTGGGTCTCTAAGAAGTCCCAGTGTAAGTTCAGCCTGGGGGTAAATAACAGGTTTTGGGTCAGCCAGAGGGTTGGGGTTTAACCCCTATTCTATTTGGTATCAGTGCGGGAACTGATTAGAATATTAAACTGTCCCATGATTTGGAAAATACCAGATGTCTTACCGTCTCTGCATATTAAGTGTGCAGCGCCCTGACTGTCATTTCTTGTATTCCTGCTCTGCGAGTGTGCTAAATCTGTTATTCCCATATTTAATAACTTTTCCCAATATAGAAGTATTTTGTGTGGTGTTGTTTGAAGCGCTTGACACGGACAGATACTCTCTTCTTCCCCTTGACTTAGATTTTGATCAATTATTCATCGCAGTCTTTGACACTAGCATTGCTCTTAGTGGGATAATTTCCTGCCTTGTGCAGTTTTGAGGCTGGCGTGTAATAACGACGCATTCTAACCATATGTTTTACTAATACAGCCTGTATTATATTATACTGAACATGCAGGATGTGTCTTTAGGGAAGACAAAGCTCACATTTGTGAGTTATTGGATACGCTGGGTTTTTGGAATTTTTTTTTTTCAGAAAATAGTTAACTGAATATTAAAAATGTAACAGCCAAACCGCCGACCCATTTCAGGATCAACGTCTGCGTCCACAATGCAGCTTGAAAAAGGTGTTTCTGTCGCGTTTATGATGACAGAGGGTTTCTAATTCTTTTTAGACATTTAGAAAAGCCATGCGTAAATTCCATTTATTACGTATGTAGTATGAATTATGTAATAACAGCCTTAAACTCTAGAATCACTCGCTGGATACTGTCCCAATTCCGGCAGTGCATTCACGGTTTTGGGTCCGGGTGCCGCCCTCCCTGTTTTTTTCTCTTCAGCACCACATCTGTATTGCAGGAACACCTTCCCGATCCCGTTTTCATCCCATTTTTGCCTGTACGCGCATGTCACAGTGCTCTGTGTGTGGGCACTAAATGTGCCAGACTTGTCCGAGCTCCCTATCAACCTGTTTATACAAATTGAATCCTAGCCGCACCCCATCCCTGCCCAGTTCCCAGTCCTGGCCCTGTGTTGTATCTGTATTTGATTTGGTTAAATATCTTTGTTATTGTCTGCCGTGGCTGATAACAAAGCTGCTCAGAACCCATCGGGTCAGATATTTAGATGCTGAGGTCCAGGTGTTGGCGCTGTAAAGAATGAAGACAATTTGGCAATAATGGTTCTAGTGTTTGTTTAATATTGTGCTAAACCACCAGTATTAATGAAGACATAAGGGTCACACTCTTGCATTAGATCTGGGGATTAATTCTCTCCATCCTGAGATTAGATTAGGTTAGACTGGGATGGAGGACCAGAAAGGACGGGGTACGGCAGCCGGGATCACACATTGGTTACATTGTTGTATTCAAGTCCTGCTGGAAACCTCTTACATTAGGATGTTTACTACCTAGCGGTGCTTTGGGGTGGGGTGGGGGTAATGTTGGGAACTAAACACACATGTTTATTTTATAATCCAGGTACAAGTGTCAATTGGCTGCTAAATCCCATTGCCCCCAAGCACGTATATACCCTGTCTATATAAAACAATAGTGTTAGTTTATATCAGAGCTCTGTGCCAGCACCCAGTCCCTATACGTGTCTCATTGTATTATGGATCAGAATGTCAGACGGCTTACCTTACAGTACTCGCTGATTGATGTCTGAGGTCTTTCAAAGGTTTAAGTTGAAGTAGTGAATTGTGTTAGAAAGGAGATGGATTTAAACCTAGAAAGCTAATCAATATTCTGAGTGGGCCTGAGCTGGACTTCAGAATAGAAAGGTCATACGATAAAGTAACCTTTATTTATCTCAGTAATAACTTCATTTGCATCTGCTTTTGGGTTAAAAAAACCCCCAAACAACGTAAACATAAAATAACATATAGGTCTGCTTCTAAAAGCCCAAATAGCTGAGGAATTCCTTAGTAAATCCAAACAAGTCATAAATAAATAAATAAACAAACAACAACAAAAAGATAGGCCAGATGGCTGGCTGGGCTGCCAGCGGGCACAGCATTAAAAGAAAAATAAATCAGTCAGCAATAATAAAATGGAGCGGAAGTCCCCAGGACCTCATAATCATTGAATGGAACTAGGGCCAGCTCCCTTCTCTTCTACTACCGCGAGTATAGGAGGTGAGGGGTTAACACAACTGTCAGCCGGACAGCAGATGGACAGCTAGAAGCTGACCGGCTTCAATATTAACCCAGTCCCTGTCGTACAAGGGATGCTGGAAAAGGGGAGCCGTTGAGTACCCCCTATTTAAGAGCAGTCTTCGGGACTAATTAAACAATCCTCGTCCCCCGCACAGAATGAGAAGGAGATGATACACAGAATGATAATCAACAAATATGTTCTTACAAATACCTTACAAACTGCTGAACTTTTCTGAAACAAATCGAATTTGTACAAACAAGATATAAGCAGTCTCTGAATGCTCTCAATTAACGTAAAGCATCTTTTTATATTTCAGAGGCACATTAAATCGTCAGCCTTAGGATAGCGGTACGCATTCATTTTATTCGAGATATTCCAGGCACACATTACACGTCTCGATTCAGTGCAGCTAGCACATCCGTGGGACCCGCACGCACCATGCAAAGCTGGGGGCGCTGTGTTCAACAAGATTTATAGTCCATTCGAAAACATATGTGTGCTTGCATGTGGAATAACCTAGTGCAATTCACATACATCATTGCAAAACACATTACGTAGCAGGAAAGGCATATTTAAATGCTGAACTGATTAAGGTCGATGGCTGCTCTGCCGTCCTGGTTAGAAAGGGTTATTTCTTTAAGAGCAGTGGGAGATGTATAATCTCTGGCTAGTCTTGTGACAGTCGCGTCCCTCGGTGCGTCCATTTAGCATTTCTCTTTATTTTGTGCCGCGGCAGATCTTTTCCAAACGTCTTGTGCTTCTGGCAGTATTTCCATTTTCCAGGCTGGTGCGATGGCAGCCAGGACATGAAAATCTGTTTTGAATTGGTTTGTTTGAAGCAGGGCCTAGCTGTGGTAGCAAAGTCTCTCTATTTGTTTGACTTGTTCTTGGTAGTGTCATAACCTGTTACTGTCACTTTGGCTTCTCGCAGTGAAACAGTCTCAGGGAAATCGAACAAATACACAACAATGCTGGGAGCGACGTGCGCAGAACTGGAGTTAGAATGCACATCTTGGCTAATAGTGCGCTCACTGTGATACTTTGTGTTCATTACTGTTTCTACTTCTCTATTTGTTTTCTAACAAACATTTGAATTAAATAGTGAAAAATATAAGGGACCCCCACCAGATGATGCTGAGCTATGACTCCTATAACTCTTTGTTAACAGCAGGCAGTCATAATATATATATGTCAGACGCCAAGAACATTTTTGGGACACAAATCTGTATCACTTGCTTTATGTTGCGAGCGGCTAAAGGTCGTCAGAATGAGTTGATATATTGAGAATGGGTCACCCACATCTTAATTCCACCAAACATTTTGTTTTCTGACCCGTCACACGTCACACACAATAAATAACAGATAAAGTGATTTCAATATAACAAATGTCCACCAATGACAATACTTATCATTCGTGTTACTCTGTGTCATTTGTTAAAGGTTAGTTTTTCCATATTTTTGCCAGGTCGTATTTTGAGTTGAAGTTAATAGCTGAATGAAAGCGTTCTCTCCACTTACTAAGCAACACGTTTCACAATGCAGGACGACAATCTAAGGTGATCTAAAGGAAGGCAAGCAGGATGTGTGAAACAGTCAAGAAATGAGGAGACATAGATGTATAGAATAGGGATCAATTCAGGACCAGGCATGCGTTATTATGAGGCCGCCTAAAAACATTCCACCAAATCTGGGGCCTTGCGATGCCAATTGGAAGAGGACGACACAACCTGTCATAACAAAGAACGAAATGACTCCATAGGATCCTTATGAAGTCGTTTAGTCTGAATAAACGCAGAAAAATACAAAAATGTATTCCCAACATAATTATTACCTTAACCCAGTGGTTATAATGAGAAGGGGGCAATACACAGCAATAACAGTCAGTGGGAATAAACTCTTAATAATTGGAACTGGAGAGAAACAAATGCTGTCATAGAAAACATTGGGATTGTTAAAGGCTGTTGTGAGAAGAACGGGTAGAACGGGGTCACCTTGTTCTCAATAGGTAGCTAGGTATCGGGACTTTAGTATTAATAAAACATGTATTCTCCACGCTAGCATTATTATAATAATGTTAAAACATATGTACATAATTACCGTGAAAAAATAAAGCAATTCATTCAATTAAACGTCAACCCCACGCGTAATTTAGAGTAACAGTGGGCAGATTCAAATATTAAACCTGGATTTACATACAATGCAGAAATCTACTTATTGTGATAAATTACAAACACCAAAAAAAAACCTCATACAGATGGAATTATTATTATTACGGTGTATATAATAATGCCAACAACATCCATAGCACTGTCCAATATGTTACGTTGTATCTAGCTTATTTCTGTGAGTGGCTGCATGTTCATGTTTTACAGAAACGCCCACCAGCATCCTATGTCTCGCTCAGCCCCTCCCTCGCCATGCTGGATGTCTATTTTACTTCCCTGGGCTGGGCGGGAGGTGATTGTCCCTGGTGAGTAGAAGGGGCCAGGGCCAGAGGTGTGAAATTGTAAATAAAAAGGTACTGACTTCCTTCTCTTTGATAGTGATACTATCCAGAAAGGAGACCCTGGAAGTGTCACAGGCAGTGCGGCTGACATCTGAAAGCTATTAGTTATGTCTCGGTGGCGGGTCCTTCTTCTGGCATTGCAGATTCTAAGCAGTAATCCTCGAAAGCCTCACCGGACACTTACTCTGTGTAATGTAAGATCTTATCTATTCTGCCCCATACTCTAATGGCAGTGCTGAGTTTAACTATTTTACTGCTAATGGAAAACATAATGGTACGGGCACACTGAGGACTCTGCTTGCAGTCTAATTGGTCAAACTGTGGTAGAAGGTTTCCTAAGATGGGTGGCTTAGAGGCATACATGGGAACTCTAGATCTTTAGGTCTGATAGCACATCTTTAATCCGTCAGGAGATGGTCTAGAAAATGTCTTGTCAGACCTGGAGATGGCTTGAAGATGTGGTTTCTTTCCTGGAGATGTGCTGTCAGCCCTAGAGATTGCTTGAAGATGTGCTATCAGACCAAGAGATGGCTCGAAGGTGAGCTGTCAGACTCAGAGATGTGCCATCACACCCAGATACAGTTCAGAGATATGCTGTCAGACCCAAAGGTGGCCAGGAGATGTCATATCTAACAGCACAGTTCTGAACCACTACTGGGTCAGAAAACCTATCTCAAAGCCATCTTTGGGTGTGATTCTCATTCTCGGGGCCATCTCCTCTTTTGGGTTGAAATAAAATATGAGGTAAAGGTCAATATTGAATGGGGAAGACTCTGAAAAGACATATAATCAGTATATTTATGAATATAAGATGGTCCTCCCTGGTTCTGATGTCTAGTGCAGATAGATCCAGTGGTGATCACTCGGTGACAATTATCCAAAAGCTTTATCCACGACAAGGCTATGGCAAGACAAGTAAAAAATGCATGGTAAAGGTTAAAAATATCAGATTATTAAAATGTAACGCTGCGATTACTGACAAAATCCTAACTGAAGACAGTTTGTAATCCCACCTCACGTAAAGCTCTGAAAGTTAAACCTCCATGGTTACACTCTTAGTAATTTGCATAAATGGAGGAGACATCGGCCACAAAGCGATTTGTTAAAGGGCTCACTTTCCGGAATTTTTTACATTGTGTTTCCTTAGCTCCAAATTTACAAAAATGAATTTGTCAAGTATGAAAAGTCACTGTGACAATCACAGTGAGAAGTGCGGAAGCGCCTCTAGCGACTGTCAATGAGAAAACCACTAGAGGTTGGATTAACCCTATTATAAACATAGCAGTTTCTCTGAAACTGCTATGTTTACAGCAGAAAGGGTTAATCCTAGATGGACCTGGCACCCAGACCACTTCGTTAAGCTGAAGTGGTCTGGGTGCCTATAGTGGTCCTTTAAGCAGGGTGAATTAATCTACACAGCAGTGAGAACAGTTTATGACAGTCCGTTTTCAGTGTCAGCTGTGTTGCCAAGTGAAACACTACAAAAAATAAAAGTATTCACTAGCGACTAGACTAGTGCTACCATGTATGTGGAATGAAGACATCCCACATTTGAAACCAAAACAGTAGAATACAAGTGAATAGTGACATTTTTAGGAATTTATATAGGTGGCACAATTGGCAATAGCTTTAAGCTTACTGGTGAGTCTGTGCACATGTCAAGGAACTAAATTAACCCCAAACCCTAGGAGAGCCATCACACCCCTGGACAGGGGAGGGGAACCAGGGACTGACCCAGGAGTTGGCACTCCTTTCCTTTCTGGATATTACAGCTATAGATATGTACTACCCAGCCCTGTGTAGATTGTGTCCTACGGCTATCTGGGCCGCAGTGAAGGAGGGAGGGAAGCAATTTTTGGCAGATTTTAGCCATTTTGGCATCCAAAATTTCGTTGCATCCCTACTAGTAATTCCTTCACGATCCTTACAAATACCTATAAGCAAGCTGTTTAACCATTTTCATTTATCTATTTTTGTCTCACCAGCGGTGTGCATTTTGGCTTTCGTGCTCATATTTCAGATTCTGTTACAAGATTAGGGCTGATACTGTATACCGTCTAAAGCTTTTCATTCATGGTTCTAAAATGGAAGAAGGAATAAATGAAAATTGTAATTTTTGTTTCTGTATATCTGTCTTTCAATCTGTGCACAATGGTGCTGCTTTATCATACGTTAGTGTGCTCCGTGGTTATACCATGCTTCAAATAAAAGTTATGCTACTTGTTCCAACCAAATGACATAGTAGTGAACAGGTTAATAGATATGCTAAGTCAGAAATTAAAGGGTTGCTTTAGGCACTGTAACTGCTTCATCTCATTGAAGTGATTATAGTGTCTCTAGTTTCTTTCATTCAGCATTAAATCATTTAAAATAATTTAGGGCTAAACTAAAGTCCCTAGCGGCCCATGCCTTTTGTGCTGCTTTGGTTAGTTAGGAAGCAATAGCCTGAGAAGGAATCAGAGGCTCTTATTGGCTGAGAGTGTCAGCTGACTGCATTCAGCCTATCACAGAGCCCATTACGAGTTTGTTATGGCCAGAAGGAAGTGTGTAATCTCTGCGTTAGCTACGCCTACAGTAGGGGCCGGAGTACAGGTGGCCAGAAACCCTTATTTAGTGTTAAACTGAATGGAGGGACAGCAATTAGGTACAATTATTATAGTACCTATAGTGTCCCTTTTAGAAGTTCGGTTGCAGTTTAGATCTAGGTTAGGTGGTAAGATTCTTTGAACGGGTGAGTTTTTTGAGAACATTTAATGCAGTTCAATGTGTTGGATACAGTGAGGCAAGGGTCTGTAACCAGAGCCGATTGGGAGAGTGCTGGAGACAGACGTGGGTAGGGGGGGGGGGGATTGATGAAAAAGAGGAGAGGTATAAGTATTGATGAGAAAGGAGTAGGTGGGCACAGGATGACGACAAATTTTAAGTTTCTGTATGGGTCTGGCAGACGTGACCATGATGGATTTTAGTGATAAGTGTTGATTTAGGATGAAGTGAAAGGAACCCACGTGGGTTCATTCATTATGGTGTCCATCTATATTGAAATTAAACCAGACTGAGCAATCATACGGCGTGGGGACTGTCTCCCCCCCCAACCTTGGATTTGATATGAGCGTTACCTATTAAAACCAGCTGTCCCCATGGACCCGCAGGCTGGAGGTGTGTGGGGCCGGAGGATTGAATTGATGTGGTTTTGTCATTTGTTAACGTCTAAAGCCTGCAGCTAATTAAAAAGGCTTGGCCAACGACGACTGCCAGAGGACGTGGTCAGTATTTTAATTCATCTCCTGCTCTTTGCTATGCATGTAAAATAATAAATCTTGCAGTTTAACCCTTAGCGCTCTATCAGTGTCTGAATGCTTGGAATCTCACCTAATTCAGTTCCATAAGTAACTCCCCAGGCACTTCATTGAATATGGGCATGTGCACTAATGAGATCATTGAATATGCACTAATGAGATCACTGAATATGCACTAATGAGATCACTGAATATGCACTAATGAGATCATTGAATATGCACTAATGAGATCATTGAATATGCACTAATGAGATCATTGAATATGCACTAATGAGATCATTGAATATGCACTAATGAGATCATTCAATATGCACTAATGAGATCATTCAATATGCACTAATGAGATCACTGAATATGCACTAATGAGATCACTGAATATGCACTAATGAGATCATTGAATATGCACTAATGAGATCACTGAATATGCACTAATGAGATCATTGAATATGCACTAATGAGATCACTGAATATGCACTAATGAGATCACTGAATATGCACTAATGAGATCATTGAATATGCACTAATGAGATCATTGAATATGCACTAATGAGATCATTGAATATGCACTAATGAGATCACTGAATATGCACTAATGAGATCACTGAATATGCATTAATGAGATCACTGAATATGCACTAATGAGATCACTGAATATGCACTAATGAGATCACTGAATATGCACTAATGAGATCATTGAATATGCACTAATGAGATCACTGAATATGCACTAATGAGATCACTGAATATGCACTAATGAGATCACTGAATATGCACTAATGAGATCATTGAATATGCACTAATGAGATCATTGAATATGCACTAATGAGATCATTGAATATGCACTAATGAGATCACTGAATATGCACTAATGAGATCACTGAATATGCACTAATGAGATCATTGAATATGCACTAATGAATATTTATTAATTTATACAACTCATCACTGCGCCTTCTACACTAAGCAGCAAGGACATTGGAAGTGCATCGAGATCTCGGTCATATCCCAGAAATGTCTTGAAAGGAGAAGAGGGCATGACGTAAATTGGGAGTTAGTAAATACCTTGCACTGCCTTCCAATGGAAGGCCAAGAGTGAAATAGAAAGAGTAGTCGATCCCGGAATGGCCTTCAGTGGAAGTGGTAATACAAGCACAGTGAATGAATGGAGGAGTACTTGGAATGTGTATCAGACTATTCTGCAGAATAAATGTGATAAATCTAAGATGAAACGATGCACAGACCTGATGGGGCCATTGGGTTACTGTCTGCTATCAGAATCTGTCTTAAAGTAAAAAGCAAAATAACTAAAAGCAGGCCCTTACTAGCAGTAACATGCAGTCAGGAACCGTTAGGGGGTCTGGGAGGTGGCAGGAATCAGGTACATGGAGACAGACCCTCTACCTTGCCTATCTACCCATCTATTCTACATGTTACGTCATTTAGGAGGGTTACATGCGCGGTGCTGAGTGGAAGACCCTCAACTTGCTCCCAGCGTAGTTTTCTCTCGTTAGTCAGTCCCCGGCGAGTGGCACTCAGTGCGAGAACGATGCTCACCGTGAAAATCAGTTTCAACGCTTTAAGGATTTGAGACGGCTTCCAGGAAAGGGCGCCATAAATCTGCCTCATTATTCAGATCCTTTTCCTTCTCTCTGGATAATTATGAGAAGTTTGCTCAGAGATTTGTTCACCCTGCTGGTTTTCACAGCAAATTCAACAACCATTTTATATCTTATTTCTTCACTGGATAAAAAAAAAAAAGATTTTGGTCGATTTGGTCTCTTATTTCCTAAATGATATGTGGGCTCTATTATTCTTTAGACAACTGGTTATAAATCTTTCCTTTTTTTTTTTTAAACGTCTTTCTTTTATATCCCATGCCCGATTCCTTTTTTTCCACTACCCTGGAGAGGGCAGAATCGCAGTTTGGACCCATCCTGCCAAACCAAACAATGCTTTGTGTAACAGTAACATTTAGCAGCTAGTTGAAACCAGTGCCCTTGTTAAAGTTGAAACGTCTGACAGTTTAAAGAATCAGACAGGGGCATATAAACATACACCCCTGGCACATGCAGGGCATTTCATGCAAATGTTGATATTCCAGGGATTTCTCTGATAGATAACTATTTTGGTCAGTTTCTAGTTTAGTCACCAGCCCTGCCAGTGTGAAAGTTTAACTCAGGATTTCATGTTTGTTAGATTTCCGAGGGGCTCAGTTTGTTAGCTGCTGCGCATGTTTGGCATGTCCCAGGCAACTGCTCTTTCCTGCGGTCAGTTTTATTTTAGACAGAATGGCTTCAATCACGGGATAACCTGTGTAAAAATCTCAGCGGTTTAATTATTCAGTCTTTGTTTCTGTAGTTCTAAATCATTTCAGGTACACCTTCTGATACGTCAGAAGATTAGTAAAATTAATTTTAGTTGGTACGTAATTAAATAAAAGGAAAATAGCGAAGATATCTCTTTACAGAGAATAAACTGCCGCTGGTATGTGTGCATTTGCATTTTAATCTATTATGTTTGGTATTTATTTATTTACACACCGGTAACTAACAAAGCAGAGTATATTTGGTGACTTGTTGGACAACTCACTGAACCCCATCAGCAGGGCCGGCCCAAGACATTGTGCTGCCTCGTACCAAGGAAATGCTGCCCTCCCTCCCCCCAAACACTTAACGCGTTTCGCCTGTGGCTTCTTCAGAATTGTGTATGGCTGCCGGGGAATTAACACGATAGGAGCTGTGATGGAGGAGAGATTGGGGCTGTGTTAGAGGGTACGGGCTATATAAAGAAGATTGTAAATTGCCAATGTGTGCCTTTTATTGCCCTGCATTGAAGTTGCCAATATACCATATGTGACAAACTCCCCTTACCATGTGAGTTTGCCGCAAGTATATAGGAGGGGCCTGCTTGACAGTCTCCTGCCCACAGACTATGGGCCTTGCAGGGAAATCTGTAAAAGTCTATTTAACTGGCTTGGTAGAAATATGGATTCTGTTCGGTAGTTGTTAGTTTTTAAACTACCGAACTTGACTGACCGTTAGCACTGATTTCATGGAACTTCATGGAACTTTCATGGGCATAGGACCATGTGCACGGTCGGTCAAAATTATGACTTCCATGATAATTCCGAACCCCTGAACTGTTCTGGGTGATTTTTTGACATGTTGGTCACCCAGATCGGGGCTATCGTGGGATGCAACTTTTGTGGGGGTTTTATGTATTTTAAAGGTATTTTGGGGGTTTTGTAATATTGTATGTTTTTCTGTGCCTGGAGATAATTGAGTTAGTTCAGTTCCTGTCTCAATTATCTCTCGGGCACAAAGGAGGAGTTTGTACCTTGTAACTAGTCCCCTCTTAGGTCCAGAAGAGGGATTATCCTGTTAGTGTGGGAGTGTCAGGGGCGTTCTTTACTGTGTCTGAAATTGTATAAAAGCCGGCCATCTGGCCAGATTAAGACATTCCTGCTCGTACTCCCAGAACTATGTGTCGTCTGGTTACTGGGAGGGGAAAGGGCTAATCACTAATCACTGTTCCAGTGTGAAGGATTCAATGGGGAAAGTCCTTGTAAGGACTAGAGCTCCCAGGACTGAGTATTGTCCAGTACCTGGGGGTGGATAGAGCAAGTTCCCCATTCGTTCCTTGACCCCAGTCAAGTCACGGCGACTGGCGGCAGGAGTAGGGGGCTGTGATGGGAGATACGGGCAGTAATGTGAAGTATAGGGTTGTGACCGGGAATAAGATCTGTGATGGAGGTGCGGCAGTATTAGATAGGCTGTGCTGGGTAGGGGTGGGGGGGAATGGCTGTGATGGGAGATACGGGCAGTAATGTGAAGTATAGGGTTGTGACGGGGAATAAGATCTGTGATGGAGGTGCGGCAGTATTAGATAGGCTGTGCTGGGTAGGGGTGGGGGGGAATGGCTGTGATGGGAGATACGGGCAGTAATGTGAAGTATAGGGTTGTGACGGGGAATAAGATCTGTGATGGAGGTGCGGCAGTATTAGATAGGCTGTGCTGGGTAGGGGTGGGGGAATGGCTGTGAGGGGAGATACGGGCAGTAATGTGAGGGATAGGGCTGTGACGTGGCAGGCAGTATCTGTGGTGGGGGTTGGGCAGTATTTAGGGATAGAAACTGTCGAGAGGCTGTGATGGGGGGGGGAGGGGGGTAATGGCTGTGATGGGGATAGGGGCAGTAATGTGAGGGATAGAGTTGTGACAGGGGACTTGGAGAAATTAGGCAAAACGCCGCCCCTGTCAAAGTGCCGCCTGGGCCCATGGCTCCATTGTGAATAATACATGGGCCGGCCCTGCCCCTCAGATCCCATGCCCCTGATTTATCAGGAGAAAGGGAAGTATGACAGGCACATGTTTTGTTTCTTCTGACACACTTATTAGTCGTCCTAGATTTATATTATTAAGAAATCGAGTGTGCGCCGCCCCACCTCCCCCACTGGTATTCAGGATGGGGACAATACGGAGGTCGAGCATGTTTCATGTAACAAAATCCTTAGTAATCTGTTGGCGTTTTCACATGAACTATGACGTTTCTTGGTACTTATTTGTCATACAAGCTTTGTTTATCTGTTTGAGAGGTGCTCTTAAAGCGGCACTGTCAGAAGAATTGGCAAAGACCACCAACAGTGATATAACCGCTAAAGGGTCCGGTGGCCGGCAGTAAAAGGTGAGATTTACTTACCTGAATCTGTCCCTCTAACGTGCCGCCTTCTTCGCCCGGTGCGTTACTGAGGCCGCTGTCATTGAGGTCAATGGAGAATCCCACAAGATCCTCCATAGATAAAGGGAATTCCCTGCAGCTGTCATGGTGGAAGGAATCTGTGTGTGTGGCGTTTCAGTGTGTAATTCCGCACATCCAGACATATCTGCACTTTCATTCAGGGGGCTAGTTACGCCCTACATGCGTTAATTGAGCAGCCCGGAACAGCCTAATGTAAATTCTGTGCAAAAAATACATGTGATCAGCTAAGCTGCGCACTGACTGCAGACATGGTCAACGTCAGACAGCGCTGGAATATTATCATGTATTGCACTTGTATTTCTTTCCTGGCTGAGGGCAATTGGAGTACTAGTCAGATTGCTTCTGAGAACATAGTCATTCTCAGCACTGGCATACAGTGAAGTTTCCTGCTTGTTAAAATCCGTAAATCCGTCCCTGGGATCCGACACTTTCCAGTGTGTTGGAACAATTCCAAAGCCAATTAGTGAATTAAACAAAGCAAAGTAAATACGTTACTTAACATTGTGCACTCGCAAAAAGTGCTGCGCAGACCCAGCTACTGAGTTAGTAGCGACTACCCCTAGGCTGCCATTTTTACAGCTCATAAGCCATGAAAGTTATTCTGTGCGATACCCACTGCCCACTGGGCAAATCTTAAAATTACCGGTGTCTAAACACGCACAGCGGCTAATAAAACGCATGGGATCTCCGCTGACAATAAATTAATCTGTTTACTGGAGACGCTGGAAAATTATCACAAATTGGTGTGCTTTTCTAGATCCTCGGGCTATGTGGGGTTAAATGTGACCGGTGACCATCTGCCGATGAGATATCCCTCTCAGTGTCACAGCTCATGAAGTCAATGAATGCTCCTTAATATAATAAATATGGGTAAAAACGCTGTAATTGGATTTCACTTATTACACACTTTGTGATTATACAGCAATTAAGTCCGGAGAGAGCGCACACTCCGTCTCCTGCTGTTTTGTTGAGCTTTTTTCCCCACCTTTGCTACAGTTGATTATTTTCAGGCACTGAGTGACGCAATCTGCAGCAGGTATTCCTGACAATATAGTGTTACAAACAGGTATTCCTGACACTAAAGCGTTACAAACAGGTATTCCTGACACTATAGCGCTACGAACAGGTATTCCTGACACTATAGCGTTACAAACAGGTACTCCTGACACTATAGCGCTACGAACAGGTATTCCTGACACTATAGCGTTACAAACAGGTATTCCTGCCACTATAGCATTACAAACAGGTACTCCTGACACTATAGTGTTACAAACAGGTATTCCTGACACTATAGTGTTACAAACAGGTACTCCTGACACTATAGTGTTACAAACAGGTACTCCTGACACTATAGTGTTACAAACAGGTACTCCTGACACTATAGTGTTACAAACAGGTACTCCTGACACTATAGCATTACAAACAGGTATTCCTGACACTATAGCGTTACAAACAGGTATTCCTGACACTATAGCATTACAAACAGGTATTCCTGACACTATAGCGTTACAAACAGGTATTCCTGACACTATAGCGTTACAAACAGGTATTCCTGACACTATAGCATTACAAACAGGTACTCCTGACTCTATAGCGTTACAAACAGGTATTCCTGACACTATAGCGTTACAAACAGGTATTCCTGACACTATAGCGTTACAAACAGGTATTCCTGACACTATAGCATTACAAACAGGTATTCCTGACACTATAGCGTTACAAACAGGTATTCCTGACACTATAACGTTACAAACAGGTATTCCTGACACTATAGCGTTACAAACAGGTATTCCTGACACTATAGTATTACAAACAGGTATTCCTGACACTATAGCGTTACAAACAGGTATTCCTGACTCTATAGCGTTACAAACAGGTATTCCTGACACTATAGCGTTACAAACAGGTATTCCTGACACTATAGCGTTACAAACAGGTATTCCTGACACTATAGTGTTACAAACAGGTATTCCTGACACTATAGCGTTACAAACAGGTATTCCTGACACTATAGTGTTACAAACAGGTATTCCTGACACTATAGCATTACAAACAGGTATTCCTGACACTATAGCGTTACAAACAGGTATTCCTGACACTATAGCGTTACAAACAGGTATTCCTGACACTATAGCGTTACAAACAGGTATTCCTGACACTATAGCATTACAAACAGGTATTCCTGACACTATATTGTTACAAACAGGTATTCCTGACACTATAGCGTTACAAACAGGTATTCCTGACACTATAGTGTTAAACTAACTATTAAGATCCCAGGCTCCCTCCCATCGCATGAGATCTACCTTTTCTCCCATGCCGCCCAGTCTCGCCACGCTAGGCTCCGCCCCCACTGCTGAGATCGTCAATCTTGATGATCTCAGCCAATCCCATGCTTTCCGTTGGGAATAGCATAGGCATGCATGGCAAAACACCATGCTGTGCCATTTAGCATCTCCTTATAGAGATACATTGAATGAATGCATCTCTATGGGGAACATTCAGCGCCTCCATGCAGAGCGTGACAGGAAGCACCTTTAGGGGTGTATCTAGAGGTGTTGCTAGGCAGCAATGTATACACGGCCTTTCTCTGAAGTTGAAGCTTAATTTGCAAGCCTTCTGTTTAACTAGAACGTCTTGGGGTCTGCTACAAGTGGGATCTACTATGGGCTCCATAATAACTTCAATATGATTTGTCTTTTATAGTGAGCATGGGGTTCCATCAAAGCAAGGAATTATGGGATATTTCAAGTATTACTATTTAAATAATAAAAAATAAATAGAAAAACAAGTAGACTAGGATTGGCCTGTAATTCTCAGCCGCAACCTGGTGATTGCATAAACAACAGATCTGCAGTAACTGAGGGGAATAACATCTCTATCCTCACAATGTGTTAAAAGGGGGAAATGGAGGGAGAGTGTCCCTTTAAATACCAGCATTGTCAAGTTAATGATCTGAGTGTAAGAAAGTGTCCCTTTAAATACCAGCATTGTCAAGTTAATGATCTGAGTGTAAGAAAGTGTCCCTTTAAATACCAGCATTGTCATGTTAACGATCTGAGTGTAAGAAAGTGTCCCTTTAAATACCAGCATTGCCAAGTTAATGATCTGAGTGTAAGAAAGTGTCCCTTTAAATACCAGCATTGCCAAGTTAATGATCTGAGTGTAAGAAAGTGTCCCTTTAAATACCAGCATTGTCATGTTAATGATCTGAGTGTAAGAAAGTGCCCCTTTAAATACCAGCATTGTCATGTTAACGATCTGAGTGTAAGAAAGTGTCCCTTTAAATACCAGCATTGCCAAGTTAATGATCTGAGTGTAAGAAAGTGTCCCTTTAAATACCAGCATTGTCATGTTAACGATCTGAGTGTAAGAAAGTGTCCCTTTAAATACCAGCATTGCCAAGTTAATGATCTGAGTGTAAGAAAGTGTCCCTTTAAATACCAGCATTGCCAAGTTAATGATCTGAGTGTAAGAAAGTGTCCCTTTAAATACCAGCATTGCCAAGTTAATGATCTGAGTGTAAGAAAGTGTCCCTTTAAATACCAGCATTGTCATGTTAACGATCTGAGTGTAAGAAAGTGTCCCTTTAAATACCAGCATTGCCAAGTTAATGATCTGAGTGTAAGAAAGTGTCCCTTTAAATACCAGCATTGCCAAGTTAATGATCTGAGTGTAAGAAAGTGTCCCTTTAAATACCAGCATTGCCAAGTTAATGATCTGAGTGTAAGAAAGTGTCCCTTTAAATACCAGCATTGTCATGTTAATGATCTGAGTGTAAGAAAGTGCCCCTTTAAATACCAGCATTGCCAAGTTAATGATCTGAGTGTAAGAAAGTGTCCCTTTAAATACCAGCATTGTCAAGTTAATGATCTGAGTGTAAGAAAGTGCCCCTTTAAATACCAGCATTGTCATGGTAATGATCTGAGTGTAAGAAAGTGTCCCTTTAAATACCAGAATTGTCAAGTTAAGGAGTTTACAGTCTGATTGCTAACTGTAAGGAATCTGTAATGGAGTTTTTTTAATTGCACTTCATAATTAAGATAAAGCTTCAAGGAGGAGTAAACAAAGGACTACTTGTTAAGATGTGAAATTGTAGTTCTGTTTCCATAATGTTTCCGTCAGTCCGTCTATCCACACGTCGAGAGAGTGGCATTTTGTTCTCGGAGTACATGAGCTGAAGATCTCCTCTGGGGAGTATTATTAAGCACAGTTTCTTAAAAGAGTGATTAACGCATTGAAAGGCCTTCCAGCAGAAGTAATTCTAAAGAGCGTCTGGGGAAGACCCAAATACATCTGTAAGGGTCTTTTACGTGGATATGCAAATTGGCAGATGATGTGAGCAGATTGCTTGTGTTTTACAATGTATTCCAGTTTTCTATATAATTTCGCCCGGTTTGAATAGAGCGCAGTGTCTTACTGTCTGCGTGATTACTGCGTATTAAACAAAGGCATTCATTCGTTATTGGCAGAATGCTAATCACAAGCTCCGATCCTCTCCTGCCATTAAAAACTCCAAGGGAGGGAGGGCATGTTCGGTTATAACTAGGGTAATTGGCATCACAAATTAAGAAAGCAGCTGGGATTTGCTCCTCGCCCAGAGTGTGCCCAACATCCTCAATCCAAATCTGGTGCCAATCACCTGCGGAGGAAGCCAGCGTATTCTGGGGACTTTGTAGAACACATCAATTGCTCCCAAGTGTTTATAAACGTCGTTTCACTTAGACATGATTTATTATAGAACGCTGGAGGATATATCTGTATCCGTGCTGCTCAAACTTTGTATTTATTTTATTAGAGTTGATAAAACCCCATAACATATTTATATAAAATATGTTGTTGTGCTTGTGCGGTCTGTATAAATGGATTGTATCTGCAAACAAAGAATGGCGTTGTGCCGTCCATTTCATTTTCTCTTTATATCTTTATTATTCTCGTACTGCAACATTTTTATTTACACGCTATGATTCGAGTGCGCTGTGCACTATAGCATTTTGTAATGCTGCACTTTTGGGACTTTTCTAATACTCTGTCAGCATTAATACCCCGCGAGCATTAATACCCCGCGAGCATTAATACTCCGTCAGCATTAATACACGGTCAGCATTAATACACGGTCAGCATTAATACTCGGCCAGCATTAATACACCGTCAGCATTAATACACGGCCAGCATTAATACACGGCCAGCATTAATACACGGTCAGCATTAATACACGGCCAGCATTAATACACGGTCAGCATTAATACACGGTCAGCATTAATACACGGCCAGCATTAATACACCGTCAGCATTAATACACGGCCAGCATTAATACACGGCCAGCATTAATACACGGCCAGCATTAATACACCGTCAGCATTAATACACGGCCAGCATTAATACACGGCCAGCATTAATACACGGTCAGCATTAATACACGGCCAGCATTAATACACGGCCGGCATTAATACACGGCCAGCATTAATACACGGCCAGCATTAATACACGGTCAGCATTAATACACGGCCAGCATTAATACACGGCCGGCATTAATACACGGCCAGCATTAATACACGGTCAGCATTAATACACGGTCAGCATTAATACACGGTCAGCATTAATACACGGCCGGCATTAATACACGGCCGGCATTAATACTCTGTCGGCATTAATACACGGTCAGCATTATTACACGGCCAGCATTAATACACGGCCAGCATTAATACACGGCCAGCATTAATACACGGTCAGCATTAATACACGGCCAGCATTAATACACGGTCAGCATTAATACACGGTCAGCATTAATACACGGTCAGCATTAATACACGGTCAGCATTAATACACGGTCAGCATTAATACACGGTCAGCATTATTACACGGCCAGCATTAATACACGGTCAGCATTAATACACGGCCAGCATTAATACACGGCCAGCATTAATACACGGTCGGCATTAATACACGGCCGGCATTAATACATGGTCAGCATTAATACATGGTCAGCATTAATACATGGTCAGCATTATTACACGGCCAGCATTAATACACGGCCAGCATTAATACACGGCCAGCATTAATACACGGTCAGCATTAATACACGGTCAGCATTAATACACGGTCAGCATTAATACTCTGTCGGCATTAATACACAGCCAGCATTAATACACGGTCAGCATTAATACTCGGTCAGCATTAATACTCGGTCAGCATTAATACTCGGTCAGCATTAATACTCGGTCAGCATTAATACACGGTCAGCATTAATACACGGTCAGCATTAATACACGGTCAGCATTAATACTCTGTCGGCATTAATACACGGCCGGCATTAATACACGGTCAGCATTAATACACGGTCAGCATTAATACACGGCCAGCATTAATACACGGCCAGCATTAATACACGGCCAGCATTAATACACGGTCAGCATTAATACTCCATCAGCATTAATACACTGTCAGCATTAATACACAGCCAGCATTAATACACAGCCAGCATTAATACACGGTCAGCATTAATACACGGTCAGCATTAATACTCCATCAGCATTAATACACGGTCAGCATTAATACACGGCCAGCATTAATACACGGTCAGCATTAATACTCCGTCAGCATTAATACTCCGTCAGCATTAATACACGGTCAGCATTAATACACAGCCAGCATTAATACACGGTCAGCATTAATACACGGCCAGCATTAATACACGGCCAGCATTAATACTCCGTCAGCATTAATACACGGTCAGCATTAATACACGGTCAGCATTAATACACGGCCAGCATTAATACACGGCCAGCATTAATACACGGCCAGCATTAATACACGGCCAGCATTAATACTCCGTCAGCATTAATACACGGCCAGCATTAATACACGGTCAGCATTAATACACGGCCAGCATTAATACACGGCCAGCATTAATACACGGTCAGCATTAATACACGGTCAGCATTAATACTCTGTCGGCATTAATACACGGCCAGCATTAATACACGGTCAGCATTAATACACGGTCAGCATTAATACACGGTCAGCATTAATACACGGTCAGCATTAATACACGGCCAGCATTAATACACGGTCAGCATTAATACACGGCCAGCATTAATACACGGTCAGCATTAATACACGGTCAGCATTAATACACGGTCAGCATTAATACACGGTCAGCATTAATACACGGTCAGCATTATTACACGGCCAGCATTAATACACGGTCAGCATTAATACACGGCCAGCATTAATACACGGCCAGCATTAATACACGGTCGGCATTAATACACGGCCGGCATTAATACATGGTCAGCATTAATACATGGTCAGCATTAATACATGGTCAGCATTATTACACGGCCAGCATTAATACACGGCCAGCATTAATACACGGCCAGCATTAATACACGGTCAGCATTAATACACGGTCAGCATTAATACACGGTCAGCATTAATACTCTGTCGGCATTAATACACAGCCAGCATTAATACACGGTCAGCATTAATACTCGGTCAGCATTAATACTCGGTCAGCATTAATACTCGGTCAGCATTAATACTCGGTCAGCATTAATACACGGTCAGCATTAATACACGGTCAGCATTAATACACGGTCAGCATTAATACTCTGTCGGCATTAATACACGGCCGGCATTAATACACGGTCAGCATTAATACACGGTCAGCATTAATACACGGCCAGCATTAATACACGGCCAGCATTAATACACGGCCAGCATTAATACACGGTCAGCATTAATACTCCATCAGCATTAATACACTGTCAGCATTAATACACAGCCAGCATTAATACACAGCCAGCATTAATACACGGTCAGCATTAATACACGGTCAGCATTAATACTCCATCAGCATTAATACACGGTCAGCATTAATACACAGCCAGCATTAATACACGGCCAGCATTAATACACGGTCAGCATTAATACTCCGTCAGCATTAATACTCCGTCAGCATTAATACACGGTCAGCATTAATACACAGCCAGCATTAATACACGGTCAGCATTAATACACGGCCAGCATTAATACACGGCCAGCATTAATACTCCGTCAGCATTAATACACGGTCAGCATTAATACACGGTCAGCATTAATACACGGCCAGCATTAATACACGGCCAGCATTAATACACGGCCAGCATTAATACACGGCCAGCATTAATACACGGCCAGCATTAATACACGGCCAGCATTAATACACGGTCAGCATTAATACACGGCCAGCATTAATACACGGCCAGCATTAATACACGGTCAGCATTAATACACGGTCAGCATTAATACTCTGTCGGCATTAATACACGGCCAGCATTAATACACGGTCAGCATTAATACACGGTCAGCATTAATACACGGCCAGCATTAATACTCCGTCTGCATTAATACTCCGTCTGCATTAATACACGGCCAGCATTATTACACGGCCAGCATTAATACACGGTCAGCATTATTACACGGCCAGCATTAATACACAGCCAGCATTAATACACGGTCAGCATTAATACACGGTCAGCATTATTACACGGCCAGCATTAATACACTGCCAGCATTAATACACGGCCAGCATTAATACACGGCCAGCATTAATACACGGCCAGCATTAATACACGGTCAGCATTAATACACGGCCAGCATTAATACACGGCCAGCATTAATACTCTGTCGGCATTAATACACGGCCAACATTAATACACGGCCAGCATTAATACACGGCCAGCATTAATACACGGCCAGCATTAATACACGGTCAGCATTAATACACGGCCAGCATTAATACACGGCCAGCATTAATACACGGTCAGCATTAATACTCCGTCTGCATTAATACTCCGTCTGCATTAATACACGGCCAGCATTAATACACGGCCAGCATTAATACTCCGTCAGCATTAATACACGGTCAGCATTAATACACGGCCAGCATTAATACACGGTCAGCATTAATACACGGCCAGCATTAATACACGGCCAGCATTAATACACGGTCAGCATTAATACACGGTCAGCATTAATACACGGTCAGCATTAATACACGGCCAGCATTAATACACGGCCGGCATTAATACTCTGTCGGCATTAATACACGGCCAGCATTAATACACGGCCAGCATTAATACACGGTCAGCATTAATACACGGTCAGCATTAATACACGGTCAGCATTAATACACGGCCAGCATTAATACACGGTCAGCATTAATACACGGCCAGCATTAATACACGGTCAGCATTAATACTCCGTCTGCATTAATACACGGCCAGCATTAATACACGGCCAGCATTAATACACGGCCAGCATTAATACACGGCCAGCATTAATGCACGGTCAGCATTAATACACGGTCAGCATTAATACACGGTCAGCATTAATACACGGTCAGCATTAATACACGTTCAGCATTAATACACGGTCAGCATTAATACACGGTCAGCATTAATACTCGGTCAGCATTAATACTCGGTCAGCATTAATACTCGGTCAGCATTAATACTCGGTCAGCATTAATACACGGCCAGCATTAATACACGGCCAGCATTAATACTCCATCAGCATTAATACACGGTCAGCATTAATACACGGCCAGCATTAATACACGGCCAGCATTAATACACGGTCAGCATTAATACACGGTCAGCATTAATACACGTTCAGCATTAATACACGGTCAGCATTAATACACGGTCAGCATTAATACTCGGTCAGCATTAATACTCGGTCAGCATTAATACTCGGTCAGCATTAATACTCGGTCAGCATTAATACACGGCCAGCATTAATACACGGCCAGCATTAATACTCCATCTGCATTAATACACGGTCAGCATTAATACACGGTCAGCATTAATACACGGTCAGCATTAATACTCCATCAGCATCAATACACGGTCAGCATTAATACACGGTCAGCATTAATACACGGCCAGCATTAATACTCGGTCAGCATTAATACTCGGTCAGCATTAATACACGGCCAGCATTAATACACGGCCAGCATTAATACTCCATCTGCATTAATACACGGTCAGCATTAATACACGGTCAGCATTAATACACGGCCAGCATTAATACTCCATCTGCATTAATACACGGTCAGCATTAATACACGGTCAGCATTAATACACGGCCAGCATTAATACTCGGTCAGCATTAATACACGGCCGGCATTAATACTCCATCATCATTAATACACGGTCAGCATTAATACACGGTCAGCATTAATACTCGGTCAGCATTAATACACGGTCAGCATTAATACACGGTCAGCATTAATACACGGTCAGCATTAATACTCCATCAGCATTAATACTCGGTCAGCATTAATACACGGCCAGCATTAATACTCCATCAGCATTAATACACGGTCAGCATTAATACACGGTCAGCATTAATACACGGTCAGCATTAATACACGGTCAGCATTAATACACGGCCAGCATTAATACACGGCCAGCATTAATACACGGTCAGCATTAATACACGGCCAGCATTAATACACGGTCAGCATTAATACTCCATCAGCATTAATACACGGTCAGCATTAATACACGGTCAGCATTAATACACGGTCAGCATTAATACACGGCCAGCATTAATACACGGCCAGCATTAATACACGGCCAGCATTAATACACGGTCAGCATTAATACACGGTCAGCATTAATACACGGTCAGCATTAATACACGGTCAGCATTAATACACGGTCAGCATTAATACACGGTCAGCATTAATACACGGCCAGCATTAATACACGGCCAGCATTAATACACGGCCAGCATTAATACACGGTCAGCATTAATACTCCATCAGCATTAATACACGGTCAGCATTAATACTCCATCAGCATTAATACACGGTCAGCATTAATACTCCATCAGCATTAATACACGGTCAGCATTAATACTCCATCAGCATTAATACACGGTCAGCATTAATACACGGTCAGCATTAATACACGGCCAGCATTAATACACGGCCAGCATTAATACACCGTCAGCATTAATACTCCGTCAGCATTAATACACGGTCAGCATTAATACACGGCCAGCATTAATACTCGGTCAGCATTAATACACGGTCAGCATTAATACACGGTCAGCATTAATACACGGCCAGCATTAATACTCGGCCAGCATTAATACACGGTCAGCATTAATACACGGCCAGCATTAATACACGGCCAGCATTAATACACCGTCAGCATTAATACTCCGTCAGCATTAATACACGGTCAGCATTAATACACGGCCAGCATTAATACTCGGTCAGCATTAATACACGGTCAGCATTAATACACGGCCAGCATTAATAGACGGCCAGCATTAATACACCGTCAGCATTAATACTCCGTCAGCATTAATACTCCGTCAGCATTAATACACCGTCAGCATTAATACACCGTCAGCATTAATACACGGCCAGCATTAATACACCGTCAGCATTAATACTCCGTCAGCATTAATACTCCGTCAGCATTAATACACCGTCAGCATTAATACACCGTCAGCATTAATACACGGCCAGCATTAATACACCGTCAGCATTAATACTCCGTCAGCATTAATACACGGTCAGCATTAATACACGGTCAGCATTAATACACGGCCAGCATTAATACACGGCCAGCATTAATACACCGTCAGCATTAATACTCCGTCAGCATTAATACACCGTCAGCATTAATACACCGTCAGCATTAATACACCGTCAGCATTAATACACGTCCAGCATTAATACACGGCCAGCATTAATACACGGCCAGCATTAATACACGGTCAGCATTAATACACGGTCAGCATTAATACACGGCCAGCATTAATACACGGCCAGCATTAATACACCGTCAGCATTAATACTCCGTCAGCATTAATACACCGTCAGCATTAATACACCGTCAGCATTAATACACCGTCAGCATTAATACACCGTCAGCATTAATACACGGCCAACATTAATACACGGCCAGCATTAATACACGGCCAGCATTAATACACCGTCAGCATTAATACACCGTCAGCATTAATACTCCGTCAGCATTAATACTCCGTCGGCATTAATACTCCGTCGGCATTAATACACCGTCAGCATTAATACACGGTCAGCATTAATACACCGTCAGCATTAATACTCCGTCAGCATTAATACACGGTCAGCATTAATACACGGTCAGCATTAATACACGGCCAGCATTAATACACGGCCAGCATTAATACACGGTCAGCATTAATACACCGTCAGCATTAATACTCCATCAGCATTAATACACGGTCAGCATTAATACACGGTCAGCATTAATACACGGTCAGCATTAATACACGGTCAGCATTAATACACCGTCAGCATTAATACACCGTCAGCATTAATACACCGTCAGCATTAATACACCGTCAGCATTAATACTCGGCTAGCATTAATACACGGCCAGCATTAATACACGGCCAGCATTAATACACGGTCAGCATTAATACACGGTCAGCATTAATACACGGTCAGCATTAATACACGGTCAGCATTAATACACCGTCAGCATTAATACACCGTCAGCATTAATACACCGTCAGCATTAATACTCGGCTAGCATTAATACACCGTCAGCATTAATACTCCATCAGCATTAATACACGGCCAGCATTAATACACGGCCAGCATTAATACACGGCCAGCATTAATACACGGTCAGCATTAATACTCCATCAGCATTAATACACGGTCAGCATTAATACACGGTCAGCATTAATACACGGTCAGCATTAATACTCCATCAGCATTAATACACCGTCAGCATTAATACTCGGCTAGCATTAATACACCGTCAGCATTAATACTCCATCAGCATTAATACACGGCCAGCATTAATACACGGCCAGCATTAATACACCGTCAGCATTAATACACGGCCAGCATTAATACACGGCCAGCATTAATACACCGTCAGCATTAATACACGGCCAGCATTAATACACCGTCAGCATTAATACACGGCCAGCATTAATACACGGCCAGCATTAATACACGGCCAGCATTAATACACGGTCAGCATTAATACACCGTCAGCATTAATACACGGCCAGCATTAATACACGGCCAGCATTAATACACGGCCAGCATTAATACACGGCCAGCATTAATACACGGTCAGCATTAATACACCGTCAGCATTAATACACGGCCAGCATTAATACACGGCCAGCATTAATACACGGCTAGCATTAATACACGGCCAGCATTAATACTCCATCAGCATTAATACACGGCTAGCATTAATACACGGCCAGCATTAATACACCGTCAGCATTAATACACCGTCAGCATTAATACACGGCCAGCATTAATACACGGCCAGCATTAATACACGGCCAGCATTAATACACGGTCAGCATTAATACACGGTCAGCATTATTACACCGTCAGCATTAATACACGGTCAGCATTAATACTCCGTCAGCATTAATACACCGTCAGCATTAATACACGGTCAGCATTAATACACCGTCAGCATTAATACACGGTCAGCATTAATACACCGTCAGCATTAATACACGGCTAGCATTAATACACGGCCAGCATTAATACACCGTCAGCATTAATACACGGCCAGCATTAATACTCCATCAGCATTAATACACGGCCAGCATTAATACTCGGTCAGCATTAATACACGGTCAGCATTAATACTCGGCCAGCATTAATACTCCATCAGCATTAATACACGGCCAGCATTAATACACGGCCAGCATTAATACACCGTCAGCATTAATACTCGGCCAGCATTAATACACCGTCAGCATTAATACTCGGCCAGCATTAATACTCGGCCAGCATTAATACACCGTCAGCATTAATACACGGCCAGCATTAATACACGGCCAGCATTAATACACCGTCAGCATTAATACACGGCCAGCATTAATACTCGGTCAGCATTAATACACGGCCAGCATTAATACTCGGTGAGCATTAATACACGGTCAGCATTAATACACCGTCAGCATTAATACACGGCCAGCATTAATACACGGCTAGCATTAATACACGGCTAGCATTAATACACCGTCAGCATTAATACACGGTCAGCATTAATACACGGCTAGCATTAATACACCGTCAGCATTAATACACCGTCAGCATTAATACACGGCCAGCATTAATACACGGTCAGCATTAATACTCGGTCAGCATTAATACTCGGCCAGCATTAATACACGGTCAGCATTAATACACGGTCAGCATTAATACACGGCCAGCATTAATACACGGTCAGCATTAATACACGGTCAGCATTAATACACCGTCAGCATTAATACACCGTCAGCATTAATACACGGCCAGCATTAATACACGGCCAGCATTAATACACGGTCAGCATTAATACACCGTCAGCATTAATACACCGTCAGCATTAATACACCGTCAGCATTAATACTCCGTCAGCATTAATACTCCGTCAGCATTAATACACGGTCAGCATTAATACACCGTCAGCATTAATACACGGTCAGCATTAATACACCGTCAGCATTAATACACGGCTAGCATTAATACACGGCCAGCATTAATACACCGTCAGCATTAATACACCGTCAGCATTAATACACGGCCAGCATTAATACACGGCCAGCATTAATACACGGTCAGCATTAATACACGGTCAGCATTAATACACGGTCAGCATTAATACACGGTCAGCATTAATACTCCGTCAGCATTAATACACGGTCAGCATTAATACACGGTCAGCATTAATACACGGTCAGCATTAATACACGGTCAGCATTAATACACGGTCAGCATTAATACTCGGTCAGCATTAATACTCGGTCAGCATTAATACACGGCCAGCATTAATACTCGGTCAGCATTAATACACGGTCAGCATTAATACTCGGTCAGCATTAATACTCGGCCAGCATTAATACACGGTCAGCATTAATACACGGTCAGCATTAATACACGGTCAGCATTAATACTCGGTCAGCATTAATACTCCGTCAGCATTAATACACGGTCAGCATTAATACTCGGTCAGCATTAATACTCGGCCAGCATTAATACACGGTCAGCATTAATACACGGCCAGCATTAATACACGGCCAGCATTAATACACGGTCAGCATTAATACACGGCCAGCATTAATACACGGCCAGCATTAATACACGGCCAGCATTAATACACGGTCAGCATTAATACACGGTCAGCATTAATACTCGGTCAGCATTAATACTCGGTCAGCATTAATACACGGTCAGCATTAATACTCGGTCAGCATTAATACTCGGCCAGCATTAATACACGGTCAGCATTAATACACGGCCAGCATTAATACACCGTCAGCATTAATACACGGTCAGCATTAATACACGGTCAGCATTAATACACGGTCAGCATTAATACACGGCCAGCATTAATACTCGGTCAGCATTAATACACGGTCAGCATTAATACTCGGTCAGCATTAATACACGGTCAGCATTAATACACCGTCAGCATTAATACACCGTCAGCATTAATACACCGTCAGCATTAATACTCGGCTAGCATTAATACACGGCCAGCATTAATACACGGTCAGCATTAATACACGGTCAGCATTAATACACCGTCAGCATTAATACACGGCCAGCATTAATACACGGCCAGCATTAATACACGGCTAGCATTAATACACGGCCAGCATTAATACACCGTCAGCATTAATACTCAGCCAGCATTAATACACCGTCAGCATTAATACACGGCTAGCATTAATACACGGCCAGCATTAATACACGGCCAGCATTAATACACGGCCAGCATTAATACACGGTCAGCATTAATACTCCATCAGCATTAATACACGGTCAGCATTAATACTCCATCAGCATTAATACACGGTCAGCATTAATACTCCATCAGCATTAATACACGGTCAGCATTAATACTCCATCAGCATTAATACTCGGCCAGCATTAATACACGGTCAGCATTAATACACGGCCAGCATTAATACACGGCCAGCATTAATACACCGTCAGCATTAATACTCCGTCAGCATTAATACACGGTCAGCATTAATACACGGCCAGCATTAATACTCGGTCAGCATTAATACACGGTCAGCATTAATACACGGTCAGCATTAATACACGGCCAGCATTAATACTCGGCCAGCATTAATACACGGTCAGCATTAATACACGGCCAGCATTAATACACCGTCAGCATTAATACTCCGTCAGCATTAATACACGGCCAGCATTAATACACGGCCAGCATTAATACACGGCTAGCATTAATACACGGCCAGCATTAATACTCGGTCAGCATTAATACTCGGCCAGCATTAATACACGGTCAGCATTAATACACGGCCAGCATTAATACACCGTCAGCATTAATACACGGTCAGCATTAATACACGGTCAGCATTAATACACGGTCAGCATTAATACACGGCCAGCATTAATACTCGGTCAGCATTAATACACGGTCAGCATTAATACTCGGTCAGCATTAATACACGGTCAGCATTAATACACCGTCAGCATTAATACACCGTCAGCATTAATACACCGTCAGCATTAATACTCGGCTAGCATTAATACACGGCCAGCATTAATACACGGTCAGCATTAATACACGGTCAGCATTAATACACCGTCAGCATTAATACACGGCCAGCATTAATACACGGCCAGCATTAATACACGGCTAGCATTAATACACGGCCAGCATTAATACACCGTCAGCATTAATACTCAGCCAGCATTAATACACCGTCAGCATTAATACACGGCTAGCATTAATACACGGCCAGCATTAATACACGGCCAGCATTAATACACGGCCAGCATTAATACACGGTCAGCATTAATACTCCATCAGCATTAATACACGGTCAGCATTAATACTCCATCAGCATTAATACACGGTCAGCATTAATACTCCATCAGCATTAATACACGGTCAGCATTAATACTCCATCAGCATTAATACTCGGCCAGCATTAATACACGGTCAGCATTAATACACGGCCAGCATTAATACACGGCCAGCATTAATACACCGTCAGCATTAATACTCCGTCAGCATTAATACACGGTCAGCATTAATACACGGCCAGCATTAATACTCGGTCAGCATTAATACACGGTCAGCATTAATACACGGTCAGCATTAATACACGGCCAGCATTAATACTCGGCCAGCATTAATACACGGTCAGCATTAATACACGGCCAGCATTAATACACCGTCAGCATTAATACTCCGTCAGCATTAATACACGGTCAGCATTAATACACGGCCAGCATTAATACACCGTCAGCATTAATACTCCGTCAGCATTAATACACGGTCAGCATTAATACACGGCCAGCATTAATACTCGGTCAGCATTAATACACGGTCAGCATTAATACACGGTCAGCATTAATACACGGCCAGCATTAATACTCGGCCAGCATTAATACACGGTCAGCATTAATACACGGCCAGCATTAATACACCGTCAGCATTAATACTCCGTCAGCATTAATACACGGCCAGCATTAATACACGGCCAGCATTAATACACGGCTAGCATTAATACACGGCCAGCATTAATACTCGGTCAGCATTAATACTCGGCCAGCATTAATACACGGTCAGCATTAATACACGGCCAGCATTAATACACCGTCAGCATTAATACACGGTCAGCATTAATACACGGTCAGCATTAATACACGGTCAGCATTAATACACGGCCAGCATTAATACTCGGTCAGCATTAATACACGGTCAGCATTAATACTCGGTCAGCATTAATACACGGTCAGCATTAATACACCGTCAGCATTAATACACCGTCAGCATTAATACACCGTCAGCATTAATACTCGGCTAGCATTAATACACGGCCAGCATTAATACACGGTCAGCATTAATACACGGTCAGCATTAATACACCGTCAGCATTAATACACGGCCAGCATTAATACACGGCCAGCATTAATACACGGCTAGCATTAATACACGGCCAGCATTAATACACCGTCAGCATTAATACTCAGCCAGCATTAATACACCGTCAGCATTAATACACGGCTAGCATTAATACACGGCCAGCATTAATACACGGCCAGCATTAATACACGGCCAGCATTAATACACGGTCAGCATTAATACTCCATCAGCATTAATACACGGTCAGCATTAATACTCCATCAGCATTAATACACGGTCAGCATTAATACTCCATCAGCATTAATACACGGTCAGCATTAATACTCCATCAGCATTAATACTCGGCCAGCATTAATACACGGTCAGCATTAATACACGGCCAGCATTAATACACGGCCAGCATTAATACACCGTCAGCATTAATACTCCGTCAGCATTAATACACGGTCAGCATTAATACACGGCCAGCATTAATACTCGGTCAGCATTAATACACGGTCAGCATTAATACACGGTCAGCATTAATACACGGCCAGCATTAATACTCGGCCAGCATTAATACACGGTCAGCATTAATACACGGCCAGCATTAATACACCGTCAGCATTAATACTCCGTCAGCATTAATACACGGTCAGCATTAATACACGGCCAGCATTAATACTCGGTCAGCATTAATACACGGTCAGCATTAATACACGGCCAGCATTAATAGACGGCCAGCATTAATACACCGTCAGCATTAATACTCCGTCAGCATTAATACTCCGTCAGCATTAATACACCGTCAGCATTAATACACCGTCAGCATTAATACACGGCCAGCATTAATACACGGCCAGCATTAATACACGGTCAGCATTAATACACCGTCAGCATTAATACACGGCCAGCATTAATACACGGCCAGCATTAATACACGGCTAGCATTAATACACGGCCAGCATTAATACTCCATCAGCATTAATACACGGCTAGCATTAATACACGGCCAGCATTAATACACCGTCAGCATTAATACACCGTCAGCATTAATACACGGCCAGCATTAATACACGGCCAGCATTAATACACGGCCAGCATTAATACACGGTCAGCATTAATACACGGTCAGCATTATTACACCGTCAGCATTAATACACGGTCAGCATTAATACTCCGTCAGCATTAATACACCGTCAGCATTAATACACGGTCAGCATTAATACACCGTCAGCATTAATACACGGTCAGCATTAATACACCGTCAGCATTAATACACGGCTAGCATTAATACACGGCCAGCATTAATACACCGTCAGCATTAATACACGGCCAGCATTAATACTCCATCAGCATTAATACACGGCCAGCATTAATACTCGGTCAGCATTAATACACGGTCAGCATTAATACTCGGCCAGCATTAATACTCCATCAGCATTAATACACGGCCAGCATTAATACACGGCCAGCATTAATACACCGTCAGCATTAATACTCGGCCAGCATTAATACACCGTCAGCATTAATACTCGGCCAGCATTAATACTCGGCCAGCATTAATACACCGTCAGCATTAATACACCGTCAGCATTAATACACGGCCAGCATTAATACACCGTCAGCATTAATACACGGCCAGCATTAATACTCGGTTAGCATTAATACACGGCCAGCATTAATACTCGGTGAGCATTAATACACGGTCAGCATTAATACACCGTCAGCATTAATACACGGCCAGCATTAATACACGGCTAGCATTAATACACGGCTAGCATTAATACACCGTCAGCATTAATACACGGTCAGCATTAATACACGGCTAGCATTAATACACCGTCAGCATTAATACACCGTCAGCATTAATACACGGCCAGCATTAATACACGGCCAGCATTAATACTCGGTCAGCATTAATACACGGTCAGCATTAATACTCGGTCAGCATTAATACACGGTCAGCATTAATACACCGTCAGCATTAATACACCGTCAGCATTAATACACCGTCAGCATTAATACACCGTCAGCATTAATACTCGGCTAGCATTAATACACGGCCAGCATTAATACACGGTCAGCATTAATACACGGTCAGCATTAATACACCGTCAGCATTAATACACGGCCAGCATTAATACACGGCCAGCATTAATACACGGCTAGCATTAATACACGGCCAGCATTAATACACCGTCAGCATTAATACTCAGCCAGCATTAATACACCGTCAGCATTAATACACGGCTAGCATTAATACACGGCCAGCATTAATACACCGTCAGCATTAATACACGGCCAGCATTAATACACGGTCAGCATTAATACTCCATCAGCATTAATACACGGTCAGCATTAATACTCCATCAGCATTAATACACGGTCAGCATTAATACTCCATCAGCATTAATACACGGTCAGCATTAATACTCCATCAGCATTAATACTCGGCCAGCATTAATACACGGTCAGCATTAATACACGGCCAGCATTAATACACGGCCAGCATTAATACACCGTCAGCATTAATACTCCGTCAGCATTAATACACGGTCAGCATTAATACACGGCCAGCATTAATACTCGGTCAGCATTAATACACGGTCAGCATTAATACACGGCCAGCATTAATACTCGGCCAGCATTAATACACGGTCAGCATTAATACACGGCCAGCATTAATACACGGCCAGCATTAATACACCGTCAGCATTAATACTCCGTCAGCATTAATACACGGTCAGCATTAATACACGGCCAGCATTAATACTCGGTCAGCATTAATACTCGGTCAGCATTAATACACGGTCAGCATTAATACACGGCCAGCATTAATACACCGTCAGCATTAATACTCCGTCAGCATTAATACTCCGTCAGCATTAATACACCGTCAGCATTAATACACCGTCAGCATTAATACACGGCCAGCATTAATACACCGTCAGCATTAATACTCCGTCAGCATTAATACACCGTCAGCATTAATACACCGTCAGCATTAATACACGGCCAGCATTAATACACCGTCAGCATTAATACTCCGTCAGCATTAATACACGGTCAGCATTAATACACGGTCAGCATTAATACACGGCCAGCATTAATACACGGCCAGCATTAATACACGGCCAGCATTAATACACGGCCAGCATTAATACACCGTCAGCATTAATACACCGTCAGCATTAATACACCGTCAGCATTAATACACCGTCAGCATTAATACTCCGTCAGCATTAATACTCCGTCAGCATTAATACACCGTCAGCATTAATACACGGCCAGCATTAATACACGGCTAGCATTAATACACCGTCAGCATTAATACACGGCCAGCATTAATACTCCATCAGCATTAATACACGGCCAGCATTAATACTCCATCAGCATTAATACACGGCTAGCATTAATACACGGCCAGCATTAATACACCGTCAGCATTAATACACCGTCAGCATTAATACACGGCCAGCATTAATACACGGCCAGCATTAATACACGGTCAGCATTAATACACGGTCAGCATTAATACACGGTCAGCATTAATACTCCATCAGCATTAATACACGGTCAGCATTAATACTCCATCAGCATTAATACACGGTCAGCATTAATACACGGTCAGCATTAATACACGGTCAGCATTAATACACGGTCAGCATTAATACTCGGTCAGCATTAATACTCGGTCAGCATTAATACACGGCCAGCATTAATACTCGGTCAGCATTAATACACGGTCAGCATTAATACTCGGTCAGCATTAATACTCGGCCAGCATTAATACACGGTCAGCATTAATACACGGTCAGCATTAATACACGGTCAGCATTAATACTCGGTCAGCATTAATACTCGGTCAGCATTAATACACGGTCAGCATTAATACTCGGTCAGCATTAATACTCGGCCAGCATTAATACACGGTCAGCATTAATACACGGCCAGCATTAATACACGGCCAGCATTAATACACGGTCAGCATTAATACACGGCCAGCATTAATACACGGCCAGCATTAATACACGGCCAGCATTAATACACGGTCAGCATTAATACTCGGTCAGCATTAATACTCGGTCAGCATTAATACACGGTCAGCATTAATACTCCATCAGCATTAATACACGGCCAGCATTAATACTCCATCAGCATTAATACACGGCTAGCATTAATACACGGCCAGCATTAATACACCGTCAGCATTAATACACCGTCAGCATTAATACACGGCCAGCATTAATACACAGCCAGCATTAATACTCCATCAGCATTAATACACGGTCAGCATTAATACACGGTCAGCATTAATACACGGTCAGCATTAATACACCGTCAGCATTAATACACCGTCAGCATTAATACACCGTCAGCATTAATACACCGTCAGCATTAATACACCGTCAGCATTAATACTCGGCTAGCATTAATACACGGCCAGCATTAATACACGGCCAGCATTAATACACGGTCAGCATTAATACACGGTCAGCATTAATACACGGTCAGCATTAATACACCGTCAGCATTAATACACCGTCAGCATTAATACTCGGCTAGCATTAATACACCGTCAGCATTAATACTCCATCAGCATTAATACACGGCCAGCATTAATACACGGCCAGCATTAATACACGGCCAGCATTAATACACGGTCAGCATTAATACTCCATCAGCATTAATACACGGTCAGCATTAATACACGGTCAGCATTAATACACGGTCAGCATTAATACACGGTCAGCATTAATACACGGTCAGCATTAATACACGGTCAGCATTAATACTCCGTCAGCATTAATACACCGTCAGCATTAATACACGGTCAGCATTAATACACGGTCAGCATTAATACACGGTCAGCATTAATACACCGTCAGCATTAATACACGGCTAGCATTAATACACGGCCAGCATTAATACACCGTCAGCATTAATACACGGCCAGCATTAATACTCCATCAGCATTAATACACGGCCAGCATTAATACTCGGTCAGCATTAATACACGGTCAGCATTAATACTCGGCCAGCATTAATACTCCATCAGCATTAATACACGGCCAGCATTAATACACGGCCAGCATTAATACACCGTCAGCATTAATACTCGGCCAGCATTAATACACCGTCAGCATTAATACTCGGCCAGCATTAATACACCGTCAGCATTAATACACGGCCAGCATTAATACACGGCCAGCATTAATACACCGTCAGCATTAATACACGGCCAGCATTAATACTCGGTCAGCAATAATACACGGCCAGCATTAATACTCGGTCAGCAATAATACACGGCCAGCATTAATACACGGCCAGCATTAATACACGGCTAGCATTAATACACGGCTAGCATTAATACACCGTCAGCATTAATACACGGCCAGCATTAATACACGGCTAGCATTAATACACGGCTAGCATTAATACACCGTCAGCATTAATACACGGTCAGCATTAATACACGGCTAGCATTAATACACCGTCAGCATTAATACACGGCCAGCATTAATACTCGGTCAGCATTAATACACGGTCAGCATTAATACTCGGTCAGCATTAATACTCGGCCAGCATTAATACACGGTCAGCATTAATACTCGGTCAGCATTAATACACGGTCAGCATTAATACACGGTCAGCATTAATACTCGGTCAGCATTAATACTCGGTCAGCATTAATACACGGCTAGCATTAATACACGGCCAGCATTAATACACGGTCAGCATTAATACTCCGTCAGCATTAATACACGGTCAGCATTAATACTCCGTCAGCATTAATACACCGTCAGCATTAATACACGGTCAGCATTAATACACGGTCAGCATTAATACACGGTCAGCATTAATACACCGTCAGCATTAATACACGGCTAGCATTAATACACGGCCAGCATTAATACACCGTCAGCATTAATACACGGCCAGCATTAATACTCCATCAGCATTAATACACGGCCAGCATTAATACTCCATCAGCATTAATACACGGCTAGCATTAATACACGGCCAGCATTAATACACCGTCAGCATTAATACACCGTCAGCATTAATACACCGTCAGCATTAATACACGGCCAGCATTAATACACAGCCAGCATTAATACACGGTCAGCATTAATACACGGTCAGCATTAATACACGGTCAGCATTAATACACGGTCAGCATTAATACTCCATCAGCATTAATACACGGTCAGCATTAATACACGGTCAGCATTAATACACGGTCAGCATTAATACACGGTCAGCATTAATACTCGGTCAGCATTAATACTCGGTCAGCATTAATACACGGCCAGCATTAATACTCGGTCAGCATTAATACACGGTCAGCATTAATACTCGGTCAGCATTAATACTCGGCCAGCATTAATACACGGTCAGCATTAATACACGGTCAGCATTAATACACGGTCAGCATTAATACTCGGTCAGCATTAATACTCGGTCAGCATTAATACACGGTCAGCATTAATACTCGGTCAGCATTAATACTCGGCCAGCATTAATACACGGTCAGCATTAATACACGGCCAGCATTAATACACGGCCAGCATTAATACACGGTCAGCATTAATACACGGCCAGCATTAATACACGGCCAGCATTAATACACGGTCAGCATTAATACACGGTCAGCATTAATACTCGGTCAGCATTAATACTCGGTCAGCATTAATACACGGTCAGCATTAATACTCGGTCAGCATTAATACTCGGCCAGCATTAATACACGGTCAGCATTAATACACGGCCAGCATTAATACACCGTCAGCATTAATACACGGTCAGCATTAATACTCGGTCAGCATTAATACACGGTCAGCATTAATACTCGGTCAGCATTAATACACGGTCAGCATTAATACACCTTCAGCATTAATACACCGTCAGCATTAATACACCGTCAGCATTAATACACCGTCAGCATTAATACTCGGCTAGCATTAATACACGGCCAGCATTAATACACGGTCAGCATTAATACACGGTCAGCATTAATACACCGTCAGCATTAATACACCGTCAGCATTAATACACGGCCAGCATTAATACACGGCCAGCATTAATACACGGCTAGCATTAATACACGGCCAGCATTAATACACCGTCAGCATTAATACTCAGCCAGCATTAATACACCGTCAGCATTAATACACGGCTAGCATTAATACACGGCCAGCATTAATACACCGTCAGCATTAATACACGGCCAGCATTAATACTCCATCAGCATTAATACACGGCCAGCATTAATACTCGGTCAGCATTAATACACGGTCAGCATTAATACTCCATCAGCATTAATACACGGCCAGCATTAATACTCGGTCAGCATTAATACACGGTCAGCATTAATACACCGTCAGCATTAATACACGGCCAGCATTAATACACGGCCAGCATTAATACACGGCTAGCATTAATACACGGCCAGCATTAATACTCCATCAGCATTAATACACGGCTAGCATTAATACACGGCCAGCATTAATACACCGTCAGCATTAATACACCGTCAGCATTAATACACGGCCAGCATTAATACACGGCCAGCATTAATACACGGTCAGCATTAATACACGGTCAGCATTAATACACGGTCAGCATTAATACACGGTCAGCATTAATACACGGTCAGCATTAATACTCCGTCAGCATTAATACACCGTCAGCATTAATACACCGTCAGCATTAATACACGGTCAGCATTAATACACCGTCAGCATTAATACACGGTCAGCATTAATACACCGTCAGCATTAATACACGGCTAGCATTAATACACGGCCAGCATTAATACACCGTCAGCATTAATACACGGCCAGCATTAATACTCCATCAGCATTAATACACGGCCAGCATTAATACTCGGTCAGCATTAATACACGGTCAGCATTAATACTCGGCCAGCATTAATACTCCATCAGCATTAATACACGGCCAGCATTAATACACGGCCAGCATTAATACACCGTCAGCATTAATACTCGGCCAGCATTAATACACCGTCAGCATTAATACTCGGCCAGCATTAATACACCGTCAGCATTAATACACGGCCAGCATTAATACACGGCCAGCATTAATACTCGGTCAGCATTAATACACGGCCAGCATTAATACTCGGTCAGCATTAATACACCGTCAGCATTAATACACCGTCAGCATTAATACACCGTCAGCATTAATACACGGCTAGCATTAATACACGGCTAGCATTAATACACCGTCAGCATTAATACACGGTCAGCATTAATACACGGCTAGCATTAATACACCGTCAGCATTAATACACGGCCAGCATTAATACTCGGTCAGCATTAATACACGGTCAGCATTAATACTCGGTCAGCATTAATACTCGGCCAGCATTAATACACGGTCAGCATTAATACACGGTCAGCATTAATACACGGTCAGCATTAATACTCGGTCAGCATTAATACACGGTCAGCATTAATACTCGGTCAGCATTAATACTCGGCCAGCATTAATACACGGTCAGCATTAATACACGGTCAGCATTAATACACGGTCAGCATTAATACTCGGTCAGCATTAATACTCGGTCAGCATTAATACTCGGTCAGCATTAATACACAGCCAGCATTAATACACGGCTAGCATTAATACACCGTCAGCATTAATACACGGCCAGCATTAATACTCGGTCAGCATTAATACACGGTCAGCATTAATACTCGGTCAGCATTAATACTCGGCCAGCATTAATACACGGTCAGCATTAATACACGGTCAGCATTAATACACGGTCAGCATTAATACTCGGTCAGCATTAATACTCGGTCAGCATTAATACACGGTCAGCATTAATACTCGGTCAGCATTAATACACGGTCAGCATTAATACTCGGTCAGCATTAATACTCGGCCAGCATTAATACACGGTCAGCATTAATACACGGTCAGCATTAATACACGGTCAGCATTAATACTCGGTCAGCATTAATACTCGGTCAGCATTAATACACGGTCAGCATTAATACTCGGTCAGCATTAATACTCGGCCAGCATTAATACACGGTCAGCATTAATACACGGCCAGCATTAATACACGGCCAGCATTAATACACGGTCAGCATTAATACACGGCCAGCATTAATACACGGCCAGCATTAATACACGGTCAGCATTAATACACGGTCAGCATTAATACTCGGTCAGCATTAATACTCGGTCAGCATTAATACACGGTCAGCATTAATACTCGGTCAGCATTAATACTCGGCCAGCATTAATACACGGTCAGCATTAATACACGGCCAGCATTAATACACCGTCAGCATTAATACACCGTCAGCATTAATACACGGTCAGCATTAATACACGGTCAGCATTAATACACCGTCAGCATTAATACACGGCCAGCATTAATACTCGGTCAGCATTAATACACGGTCAGCATTAATACTCGGTCAGCATTAATACTCGGCCAGCATTAATACACGGTCAGCATTAATACACGGTCAGCATTAATACACGGTCAGCATTAATACTCGGTCAGCATTAATACTCGGTCAGCATTAATACTCGGTCAGCATTAATACTCGGTCAGCATTAATACACGGTCAGCATTAATACTCGGTCAGCATTAATACTCGGCCAGCATTAATACACGGTCAGCATTAATACACGGCCAGCATTAATACACGGTCAGCATTAATACACGGTCAGCATTAATACACGGTCAGCATTAATACACGGTCAGCATTAATACTCGGTCAGCATTAATACACGGCCAGCATTAATACTCCATCAGCATTAATACACGGTCAGCATTAATACTCCGTCAGCATTAATACTCTGTCAGCATTAATACTCCGTCGGCATTAATACTCCGTCAGCCTCAAAGCGTTCTGTTTTTGTTTTGCTATGACATCGATGTATTTGTTTTTATTTCTGAAAGGTAATAACGTTCTTCGTGTCGGTCCTTTATTTACTGACACATTTTCTCATTCTTATCCATTTCTACCTGGGGATCATGGGAAGGGTTTCAGGGGGGCTTTCATTTGCCGTGATGGCTTGGTTTTAGGATTACCCTGATTGGAGTTTAGTGAATTAACCCTTTTGTGTTCCATCTGTGTGACAAAAAGGGCTCAAGAAAAACTGACCATAACAAACAAAGGGTGCGTTAACTGCCAAATAAACGATTTCAATCGGCAATGACTGGCTGTGCAGGGTGTTCACACAGGTATGTCTGCATTGTAGCAACGTTAAATTCCAAAACACATTCTCCTTATATTCTGCTTCTGTTGGCCCTGCATGGGTGCATGCCACGTCTTTATAGTGCATCAAAGAGTATTCACAGTATTAACAGTCTGATTAAAAATATAAATATATCATTGTAAACACCGGAAAGAATTGACCAGCACTTCACAAAATGTTGGCGCTATATAAATAATAGCAAATGGTGTTTTGGTTGCATCTTTACTGGCCAATTGACACTAGACTATATTGACTGTTAAGGAAGAAATGTACGAGATTATGGCTTTCAGATTAAAAACAATCAATTAGTTGTTTATTTTTTTTATAGTTTATGAAATGTATAATTATCATTTAATTTGCAGCAAACACACAGGTGAACTTTAAGTGTCTGAGTGTATAACAGAGCTCCACAGCAATAATACTCCCAGTAATGTGTCTAAGTGTATAACAGAGCTCCACAGTAATAATACTCTCAGTAATGTGTCTAAGTGTATAACAGAGCCCCACAGCAATAATACTCCCAGTAATGTGTCTGAGTGTATAACAGAGCTCCACAGCAATAATACTCCCAGTAATGTGTCTGAGTGTATAACAGAGCTCCACAGCAATAATACTCCCAGTAATGTGTCTGAGTGTATAACAGAGCTCCACAGCAATAATACTCCCAGTAATGTGTCTGAGTGTATAACAGAGCTCCACAGTAATAATACTCCCAGTAATGTGTCTGAGTGTATAACAGAGCTCCACAGTAATAATACTCTCAGTAATGTGTCTGAGTGTATAACAGAGCTCCACAGCAATAATACTCCCAGTAATGTGTCTGAGTGTATAACAGAGCTCCACAGCAATAATACTCCCAGTAATGTGTCTGAGTGTGTAACAGAGCTCCACAGCAATAATACTCCCAGTAATGTGTCTGAGTGTATAACAGAGCTCCACAGCAATAATACTCCCAGTAATGTGTCTGAGTGTATAACAGAGCTCCACAGCAATAATACTCCCAGTAATGTGTCTGATCATAGAGCGGAGTAGGACTGATGGGATAGCATTTAGTGACAGAAATTCATTGTGGTCAGGTTCAGCCCCTGACCAGGCCGGATCATAGAGAGGACAAGGAATGATGGGATCACACCTAGTGACAGAGATTTATTGCGGCTGGACTTCAGCCCCTGACCAGGCTGGATCATAGAGAGCAGGACTGATGGGATAGCATTTAGTGAGAGAGATTCATTGTGGTCGGGTTCAGCCATGACCATTTGAGCTCTGGCCTTCGATGACCACCTTGAGCGCCTAATGGTTAATCCGGCTCTAATTGTCATTGGTCAAAGCTCAATATGAGTTTCAGAGAGTTTAGTATTTAATTATTAACTGGTGATTTGGTGATGTACTATCAGGTTTATTCACCAACGTGATGATTCAAAGTGAATTTCACATTTTAATGAGCTATGCTTTCAGTTCAGCTAATCTAACCTAATGGGACATTATAGTCACCAGAACAACTGCAGCTTATTGCATTGGTTCTTGTGTCTAGATCCAGTTCCTGCAAGTATTTCTATGTAATCACTGTCTTTTCAGAGAGATGTTGGTGTTTACATTGCTGCCTGGGGCTGCTTGAGGTGCTTCCCGGTGCTGTCCTGACATTCAGCGTCACTGAACTTTCCCCATAGAGATGCATTGATTCTATTAATCTCTATGAGAAGATGCTGATTAGCACAGGATGGTGATTGGTTCTGCGTAGGGCTGCCACATGGCCGGTATTTTACCAGCACAGCCGGTATTTGATGCACTGTGGCTGGTGCCGGTATTTTTGCAATTGCCGGTATTTTTCTATGAGGAGAATGTGCTGCAATATCGGCACCGGCTACCAGGGTGTGCAGTGCTCTAAGGCCGTACTAAGAAAACTCGTTGTTGCTAGAGCTGTGTGGAGAGGGCTGGGATGGGATGTCTAAGCATGTCCCTGCCCTCTCCACTAACAGAATCCGCATGGGAGGAGTGAGAGGAGCAGGAGCTGCAGGTCAAGGAGGTGGAAAGCTGTGTCTTGAGAGCAGGTACTTGTGTGTGTACTCAGCAGTCTGTGTGCGTTTGTGCTCAGCAATCTGTGTGTGTGTGTGTGTGTGTGTGTACTCAGCAATATATGTGTGTACTCAGCAATGTGTGTTTGTGTGCTCATCGATCTGTGTGTGTACTCAGCAGTGTGTGTGTGTGTGTATATATTCAGCAATATGTGGGTGTGTACCCAGCAGTTTGTGGTGTGACTCAGCTGTCTGTGTGTGTGTGTGTGTGTGTATGTACTCTGCAATCTGTGTGTTTAGCAGTCTCTGTATGTATTCAGCTGTCTGTCTGTTTGTGTGTATTCAACAGTCTGTGTGTGTGTACAGCAGTCTCTGTATGTATTAATCAGTCTTAGTGGGTGCACACAACAGTCTCTGCGTGTACTCAGCAGTCTGTGAGTGTATGTATGGATATTCAGAGGTATATATGTATACAGAAGTCTCTCTATGTATTCAGCTGTCTGCGTTTGTATGTATTCAGCTGTCTGTCTGTATGTTTATTCAGCAGTCTGTGTCTGTATGTTTATTCAGCAGTCTGTGTCTGTATGTTTATTCAGCAGTCTGTGTCTGTATGTTTATTCAGCAGTCTGTGTCTGTATGTTTATTCAGCAGTCTGTGTCTGTATGTTTATTCAGCAGTCTGTGTCTGTATGTTTATTCAGCAGTCTGTGTCTGTATGTTTATTCAGCAGTCTGTGTCTGTATGTTTATTCAGCAGTCTGTGTCTATGTTTATTCAGCAGTCTGTGTCTGTATGTTTATTCAGCAGTCTGTATGTATTCAGCAGTTTCTGTAGAATATCCATTTCTGTTATAAATGGTGTGTACACACATACATTATAGACACACACTCAAAGTATACAGACAATGACACGCTCAGACAACTTTATGATCACACTGTTATACACATTTTGACAACGACACACTACTACACACACTCACACAGACAGTACATGCACACACCGCCTCACATTTACAATGCTTTACACACAGTCAAAGTACAAACATTGTAAGCAGTTTATTAGTAAATTTGGGAATTTTCTACTTCCAAATGTTCTCATTCTTTTGTGTACGTCATGCCCTGTGATGTCACGCATATATAATCAAATATGCAAATTAGAGTGGCCGGTATTTTTTTTTCCAAAAAAGGCAACCCTAGTGCTGCACCACCCCACCTCATATGGGAACGCATTGTGATTGGCTGATCTAATCAATTCTGAAATCCAGCAAGGGGGCGGATCAGGGGTGGGGACAGACACAAGGAGCTCCGCGTGAGCTGGAAAAAAGATGTGGAATTCAACTTTCTCACCGGCGGTAAGGGGGGCCGACCACCTAAGCGCTGGTTTTAAAACTATAGTGTCAGGAAGACATGTTTGTGTTGCCCCTTTAGATTTGAAAATTCACTTTGAATTAACTTTGAGACTCACCTTAGTAAATAACCATGTATGATAAAAGCAATATCTAAAGAGCTGGTTGTCCTATATTTGCAGCCGCAGAACATCTTTACTTATAACATATTTCTGATTTGATATTATCTACTATTAACACATAGGGTTAGCTATAACGTGTTGTCTGATTTACCCAAAAAATCACAAAATATGGCTTCTGAAATTCTTAAAATTCAAAATAATAAAACAAATAAATGGCGTCAGGAGTGGATGATGCTTGATATTTGGATAACAGACATTACGTGCCTGTCTGGATGGCACCAATTAACTCCTTAATGAATCCCTTCATATCATGGCATGTCTGGCCTACGATTGGTCTTCATTGTACAATAGCTTACAGACAGACTAAGGTCTTATCACCCTCTCCGTATTCTGCACAAATAAGGCCATACGACCGATTAGCTCCTCTAAGGAGATGTGTGGCTCTCATGGAAACATTTATGTTACATTATGATATGACTACCAAGCAAAATACAAATATCTGCCAAATTACTCAGATTCGGCCCAAAAAGGTCTGAACTAGCTCGCCCTGCTCACAGTCCGTGTGAGGAACTCGTGCATTTTCCTACACGTTTCACTGAGGGCGTGTGTGTAAAGCCTGCTCTATGTCTGTGTGAGGAACTCGTGCATTTTCCTACACGTTTCACTGAGGGCATGTGTGTAAAGCCTGCTCTATGTCTGTGTGAGGAACTCGTGCATTTTCCTACACGTTTCACTGAGGGCATGTGTGTAAAGCCTGCTCTATGTCTGTGTGAGGAACTCGTGCATTTTCCTACACGTTTCACTGAGGGCATGTGTGTAAAGCCTGCTCTATGTCTGTGTGAGGAACTCGTGCATTTTCCTACACGTTTCACTGAGGGCGTGTGTGTAAAGCCTGCTCTGTCTGTGTGAGGAACTCGTGCATTTTCCTACACGTTTCACTGAGGGCGTGTGTGTAAAGCCTGCTCTATGTCTGTGATAGTAGATTTGTAGAAATGGAAGTGGAGCATAAAGCTGGCTCTCAGCAGACATGGCAGAAACTTAAAAGTGATATGGAAAATGGCTGAAGCAGAATTTTCTTAAATACCATGGTTCGGCAAACAATGCAGTGTGTTTGTCAAGTGAGTGTGAACTGGTAGGTGACAGTCCCACCCGTGCAAGTTCCACTATGGCCATCCTAAACGTTAACAGGAGTACCGTGCCCTTAAACTCAGCCCTTGGTGCATAGCCTGTAAGTGTTCACAGTGAGAGTATCGGAATCCCTGCAGACAGTTTAATATCGCTGAATAAAATGCCATAGTGAATTAGTGATTAATGTTTACATCATTTACCATTTCTACATTAATCTGATCCTCCCTAATACACAGTATGTCCCGTCTAGGCCCCTGCGCTCTGCCAGAGATCTGCATCTATCTTCTGTTCGTACTCCCACCTCTGACGCCCTCCTCCAAGTCTTCTCTATGGCGGCACCATTCCTATCGTACGCCCTTAACTACTCCGTTAGACTCTCACCCAGTCTTAGTTTATTCAAAAAATCAAATCAAGTGAACACTCACTTCTTCACAAAAGCAGATCACTAAACTGTTAATAGCCCCCCACCACTCTCCCCCTGCAACCTTGGTACCCACCCTGATTCCTCTCCTGCAACCGTGTCATCCAATAAACTGATCCTTCACTGTAAATGATTCTAGTAACCCACTTTTCCCATTAATATAATACATGCTACCCTCGCCTACTGTGCCACTTTACCCCACTCCCTCTGGAATGGAAGCTGGTCTGAGCAGGGCCCTCAACCCCTCTGTTCATGTGCGTCCAACTCGTCTGGTTGCAAATACATTTCTGTTAGTCCACCCATTGTACAGCGCTGCAGCATTTGTTGGCGCTTTATAAATAATAATAATAGCACATACTATATTCTACATGTTCTGTAAGATGCTCCGTCTGCAACATATTCAGTGTGCTCTTTAACAGCCGCCGCTGGGGGTAGCAATCCGGGGCTCACGGTAGACCTGATAATGGGCTCCTCCGATGTAACCCAATCTCATTACAGATGGACTGATGCTACTGATGGGGGGGGGGGAGACACTCTCCTTAACCTTTAATACGCCGGGAGAGTCTCAGGCCCATTAATCAAAGCCGTTCTTGCTGATGTGTCTCCATTCAGGGAATTCAGAAGTAAGAGCGAGTTAATTATTTATCACTGGTGGGTCTGTCATTGTGTGCTCCATTTCTTTCTTGACATGTTCATCCTACGTCTGTCTGTGCGTGGCTCTGTGTGTCTCCTGTAGCCGGGGTGGAGGACGCTGGGCTCAGATAGAGGACTGGATGGACAGGTGGGCACAGTGTCCGGGTTTATATACATTACTCCTATTCATTAATGGCTTTTTTTCACATCAAACATTGTTTTTCCTGTAAATGGAGTTTTCTAAAACACATAAACACAAATTCAGTAAGTCCGTTTTGTATGTCATGCTATGGGGTTATGTAGAAAACGAACATAGTGATTTTTAGGTATATTTTTGTGAATTGTCCAGTTGTGCCAATTTATTGTATCGTTTTGCACCATGATTTCCTTATTGCACGTCCCCAGTCACGTTGATCTTGTGATGCTTGTTTGATCTCTTTTTTTTTTTATTACATTTCCGTTCCAACGTGATCATATAGAAATCTGCTGAAGTGATGACTGTTTTCTTATTTGGTGTTTTTTGCCTGTTTTCCATTTGCAGTGAATCTGCAATCAGATAATTAAATTATGGAATATTTTACAATATAAATATATGGTATATAGATTTTATTACCACATTGCAACTTTTGAAAGTACAGATAACGCAGGATACTGATTCAAGCCGCGTGCGGTCCTGCTGCTGCATGAGCCGCGCACTCCTCATCCACCGTCTGTGACAGGAAGGAGGCAGTGACCGCGAGAAGCGGTCACGTGTCCCGCCTAACTCTAAGAGCGCGCCGTGGGTATCGGGCGCGCTCTTAAAGGGACAGTGGGAGCCTAAATTGGCAAAGGTCTCCCATTGGTCCCTGTCATGCCACACTCCCCATACACGTGGATATGACAGGGGCCAATCAAAATAGATGTTTAGGTATATATACTCACCTTTTTCCCTTAGTTCCTTGCCCTATCGTGGTTTCTGTTTCAGTTCCCTTTAGCGCTTGTTGTGTTCCTTCGTACTTGACCTTGGCTTTGTTTCTGACTACGTTATCTCTTTATCCTTATCTGTTCGGTTTGCCGGCTTGCTGTTTACTGTGTACCAGACCCCGGACAGTCTTAGTTTACGCTGTCTCTCCGTGCCCTTGACCTCGGATCGCTCCTGACTCTGTACTTCTCCTATATACGTCGAGTCTGGCCATTCTAAGGTCTGGTAGACGTATCTCCCCTCTGTGTTGTCTTCTGTTGAGTTGAATCCTGCGTGTTGGGGTATATTTTCGTTACTGTGTCGGGCTCATATAGGAGAATACTGTATCTGTCGGTAGCTATGTATTAAACCTGCGTTGGGATGTTCTAACAGTGTATATCTGATCTGTGTTCTCCTATATGTTCCCAACATAGTATCTGTCTGTAGCTATGTATTAAACCTGCGTGATGGTCTGATGGTCTGATCGCAGTGTGTTTGTAATTTTCATTTAATTAAGGAATCACTAGATGCAGTCCCTCCAACTTGCTAACCCCCTAATTTTTATATAGAGCCTCACGTGACCCCTGTCCTGAATTCCTTTACTGATATGAATGTATCTCCAATCCATTCTTAGTACATACTGACTGTACAGAGAGTGTGTGATGGAATGAGTGTCTGTGTATCTCTCCGTCTGTGCACCCTGATAATAATCTCCCAGAAACGCTGTAAATTCCATCATTTATTGACTGTTTTATAGAGAGAGAGACGTTCTTGTACGTTAATCAGTTGGTTTATTGTCATTTCTGTAAGCATTGTTTTATCTTTTTTCACTCTGTAACTCTGTGTTTTACGTATTTGATTAGTTTGTTATATTTCTGTTTGTAATGATATGTCTGAGATACACGAGTCTGTTGATGTATGTGTTTGTGGTTACGTATGTATCATACTCTCTATCACTATATATATATATATATATATATATATATATATATATATATATATATATATATATATATATTGGGGTATCTAGTAACAATATTTTTTTGTAGTGTTAAAATATATATATATATATATATAGTATCTCTCTCTATACGTATGTTATCGAACGTGTTAGTCTATGTGTATAGTATGTTTATTAGCATGTAAGATTATTATTTATATAGCACCATCAGACTCTGTAGCGCTGTACAATGTATATTATGTTTATTAGTATTCAAGTTACGTGTACAATATATTACATATGTGTATAGATAAAGTATATGCTTTTCAATGTATAGATTTAATATATATATGTTAATGTATAGGATGCATGTGAGATACATGTTAATGTATAGGATGCATGTGAGATACGTGTTAATGTATAGGATGCATGCGAGATACGTGTTAATGTATAGGATGCATGTGAGATACATGTTAATGTATAGGATGCATGCGAGATACATGTTAATGTATAGGATGCATGCGAGATACATGTTAATGTATAGGATGCATGCGAGATACATGTTAATGTATAGGATGCATGCGAGATACATGTGAATGTATAGGATGCATGCGAGATACATGTTAATGTATAGGATGCATGCAAGATACATGTTAATGTATAGGATGCATGCGAGATACATGTTAATGTATAGGATGCATGCGAGATACATGTTAATGTATAGGATGCATGCGAGATACATGTTAATGTATAGGATGCATGCGAGATACATGTTAATGTATAGGATGCATGCAAGATGCATGTTAATGTATAGGATGCATGCAAGATACATGTTAATGTATAGGATGCATGCGAGATACATGTTAATGTATAGGATGCATGCGAGATACGTGTTAATGTATAGGATGCATGCGAGATACATGTTAATGTATAGGATGCATGCGAGATACATGTTAATGTATAGGATGCATGCGAGATACATGTTAATGTATAGGATGCATGCGAGATACGTGTTAATGTATAGGATGCATGCGAGATACGTGTTAATGTATAGGATGCATGCGAGATACATGTTAATGTATAGGATGTATCTGAGATACGTGTTAATGTATAGGATGTATCTGAGATACGTGTTAATGTATAGGATGTATCTGAGATACGTGTTAATGTATAGGATGTATCTGAGATACGTGTTAATGTATAGGATGTATCTGAGATACGTGTTAATGTATAGGATGTATCTGAGATACGTGTTAATGTATAGGATGTATCTGAGATACGTGTTAATGTATAGGATGTATCTGAGATACGTGTTAATGTATAGGATGTATCTGAGATACGTGTTAATGTATAGGATGTATCTGAGATACGTGTTAATGTATAGGATACATGCGAGATACGTGTTAATGTATAGGATGTATCTGAGATACGTGTTAATGTATAGGATGTATCTGAGATACGTGTTAATGTATAGGATGTATCTGAGATACGTGTTAATGTATAGGATGTATCTGAGATACGTGTTAATGTATAGGATGTATCTGAGATACGTGTTAATGTATAGGATGTATATGGTTTACGTATTAATGTATAGGATGTATCTGAGATACGTGTTAATGTATAGGATGTATCTGAGATACGTGTTAATGTATAGGATGTATATATATATATATATATATATATATATATATATATATATATATATATATATATATATATATATTTTACGTGTTAATGTATAGGATGCATGTGAGATACGGGATACAGAGTGCAGCCACATGCTGGGCGTTTGAGAGGGTTTGTTGGTTCCCATTAACTCACAGTAGGAATGTAGGGAGATGTATTATTCATCTCGAGGATGTGTGACCCCGGACTACATTCCTCAGCCCCTGGATGAGGGTCACATGCCTCTAATCTGCTTACAGACTCTTCAATTCATCAATCATTCTCTGAGAACTGGGGATTGAAAGGAAGCAGGCTGTCATTGCCTTCCCTGGAGCAGCTCTGCTGGGAGCCCAGCACTGTATAGAGGACTATGGCAGCCGGACTATTGGTAGGAACTTACTTTGGGCCTGAACGTCGCCCCGTGGAGATGTGAGGAACGAGAGGGATTTATTCTTCTTGTAAGTAAATATGTAACGTGTGGAATTAAATGTGCGTCCTCTGTGTAATGCTGCCGCCAGATGCTGAGATCTGCTTCATAAACGCCAGCTATGTGGCCCTCAGCTGTGCAGCCTTGCTGGGGGCCCTCATACTGGGTACAATGCGCTGCCCGTCAGAGCTGGATACATTGTATGTACACGGAAAGATAGCTTGTATCCGTGCATGTTCAATATTATTATTATTATTATAAACAGAATTATGGCTTTTATCAGTAGATGTTTAATATTATTATTATTAGTATACACATAATGGTGGCTTGTATCAATACATTTTCAATATTATTATTATTATTATTATTATTATTATTATTATTATTATTATACACATAATTTATTTATAAAATATTTTACCAGGAAAGATACATTGAGATTTCTCTCGTTTTCAAGTATGTCCTGGGTCCACAAATCAAGAATGATCGCTTGTATCAGTACCTGTTCAATATTGTTGTTGTTGTTGTTGTTGTTGTTGTTGATAATGATAATAATAACAACAATAATAACAATATTGAACAGGTACTGATACAGGCTACCATTCTGTGTGTAATAATAATAATAATAATAATAATAATAATAATAATATTACACACAGAATGGTAGCCTGTATCAGTACCTGTTCAATATTGTTGTTGTTATTGTTATTGTTATTATTATTATTATTCACAGAATGATAGCTTGTATCAGTACCTGTTCAATATTAGTCTGTATTCCTGTTCAGCACTGCACAATATGTCGGTGCTATATAAATAATAATAATAATAATAATAATAATAATGGCTTGAGCCAAGCTGGAGGATGCAGTAGCCTCTGACTAGTAAATTTGTTTAGGGTAGAAACGACTGATTGTCAGTATAGATTCTCCTGGCTAATTCGTCAGTCCATACGAGTGAATGGTCTGTCCCACTTAGTTCTCCTTCAGGCTAATCTTTTACTCCCAGTCGGCTATTTTCATTTTCGCTTTCTGGCTGGTAAATTTCCCTTCCGGGCTAGTTACGTCTCCTCCCAGATAGACAGCTGTGGGCTGACAGATTTGTACTTTGCTGGCTAGTAACTAATTCACTTTGACTTTCCGTTACTCGTTTTCTCATTTGCAAGTTTGTACTTTTATTGATTACAGTCTAGATAAAAAACACACTGTAATGCGCTTAAAGCAGGTAATATAATAAGTGTGTGTGTGCGTGTGTGTGTGTGCGTGCGTGTGTGTGCGTGTGTGTGTGCGTGTGTGTGTGTGTGTGTGTGTGTTTATAAAAGTTTTCCTAGCACTTTAAAATTCTGCCTCTTCTTCTAATTCTGCCCCTTTTAGCAACAACCTACCTTACTCATGCCGGCTGTGTCTAGTCAAATGCCTTCTAATAAAGTTATTACGGACACAGTGAGCTACACAAAGATACATTAAAACAGATATAAATATATGTATATGCTTAATGTATTACATATTCAGTATTTAATTACATATATACATTATAGTGTTTAGATCTATATATAATATTTAATAGTAGTGTGTGTGTGTGTGTGTATATATTATAGTGTTTAGATATATAGTATTTAATAGAGGTGTGTGTGTGTGTATATATAAGTACGTAATGTTAAATACATTTTGTGACGTGGCGTTGCATGTCTCCGCTCACGTGGCGTTGCACAGTCTTCCACTGTCCAGCCTCGGCCATCGCAACACTGACAGACACACACATACAGACGCACACACTCACTGACAGACACACGCACTGACAGACACACACAATGACAGACACACTGACTGACACACACACACATACCCATTTACACATTCTTGCACTCACATCATTTTATGTATTGCTCCCTCGCACGCAGTTTAGTGATGCCGGGAATATGACGTAAAATTCTGGCGCCCGGCATCCCTACAGACGGCGCGCACGAGGGAGCAGTGAGGAGCAGGAAGACTGAGCTCCCTCGCTTCATCCACCTTCCTCTCCTCCCCTTCCTCTCTTTCCCCAATGTGGGGAAAGCAGGTGCCTACTCTGCTTTAACACTAAGCATGTACTTGCGGCTCGCTGGGCCGCAAAGATGTCCATTGTGGGCTGCATCCAGCCCATGGGCCGCGAGATTGACATGCTTGTTATAGTGGAATACTTTGTCATAGTGCCCCCTCCCCTACTATCTCCAATGACTTACTGAGTTACTATGAGTGTCTAAGTCTTAGTAGAAGGTCCCTTTCCTGCTATCACTGACATTTTAGAAGGATTTGTAACTATTTTTCCATTTTTTTATCCATGTGTGTTGATTCCTCTAACTTACTCAGTCTTGGCCCTTACTTACATTGATGTGACCGGCTTCTTTTAGAAGCGTTGAAGCAATAAATTTGATGTAGAATTTGGAGACTGTGCAGAACTTGTCTTAGAAGTTACAAGTTAGAAGGTTCTCTGCCTCCTGGGGTTTCTTCCAGCTAGAGGCTAATGCACTAAAAAAACTGAATTGTAGCAAATTGAAATCTTCATTGCAAAATGTAGACTTAAAAAATACTCCCCTGGAAGCATTCTCCAAATCAGCCATACCATTGCTTGGTTATTCCAGCTGAAATCTTGCCGTTTGGATTTCTGCATAATTTGGATCTTCGTGATATCTTGCTTTCACTGGTCCTGATTTTAGGGTCCTGTCCCATCACCCCAGGTTTGTTCCCTGGAGTTCTGAAATATTCTACATGTTAAATTTTTGGGGACACCATAAAACTGCCCCCAAAAATCACAAGACACACTTGTGCTATATTAAGGGCCCTAAAACAGCGCTCCCTGTGCGGTCGGCCCTCAGTGGGCCAGCCTGTGTTACAGCATTCACACCAGGCTGACCTGTAAGTTCCACGGCAGACCCACCCATTCCAGGTGTGTCCATCCCCATTGGGCAATGTCAGAAATGCAGTTTGCGCCAAGTCACCCCACTACAACCCCTCCGATTCACAGGGCGCTGATATTGGAGGGGTGACAGTTGCAAAATCTTCTGTTTAATTACAGTGTGTGTACACGTAACCTGTTCTCATATAGATCTCAGAATGGGATTTATTCGCCAAAATGTGAGTTTACAACAGAATTGCAAACATTGGATAAAAAAAGCTGAGCTGGAACATGCTGCTCTATATAATTAATAACACAATAATAAACATAATGACAATTCAAACAGCTACAGAGGTTCTCTGACATTTCCGTGTCCTTCGTCATTCCTTGAGGAGAATGAAGTGACATTAGATACCAGCAAATAACCGTGTCATATTGGTAACTAGAGCCACGTGGTAAAAACACAGGTTAGTACGTATGGAAATAGAAGACCGGGGCTGTCGGCCATTAATCACACTCGCACAGCAGTCCATTAACAAGATGCAATCAATACATTTCCTTGGAAAAGAGCTGCCCGTTTTGCTGAGCAAGCTGGGGGGGGGGATTCTGTAACTCAAACCATTTTGTTTTGTACCTACTTTTTGCTGTCATCTAATAGTGTACAGGATTATCCGAGATACATATTGATTGTGTTAATTATTAATCAGTATGAGTATAACAATACTGAATGTCAGTGAATTAACCCCAGTCTGCCCCTCACCGTGTCACAGCGAGATCCATTTAGCTCCGTTCTTTAATCTGACCATCTGTTGGAATTATTACAAACTGGGCGCTCGGCGGCTTTGTGTAATAGTCACATTCTTACTCACATTATCTTTTCTTTTCTTTTTTTCATTAGTTTTTTTTTTTTTATTTGTTCAATCTTGGTGGCGCAGAAACCGCGAATCCTTCGGCTTTTACTCATTTATTTATTGGGGAATGTGGGTCGTGACAAATTATCTCCCCAATAAAGCAACAGAAACAAATGTGCTGGGAGCTGCAAAATGAAATCTGTTTTTTAAGGGCACCCGTTAAAGCGCTGTAATATTTGTCACACGGATGCTAAATTAATTGAAATCTTTAAAAATTCATTTTGAGTAATCAGTTGGATTCTCCCAGTGGCATTGCATCCTGTTGAGCAAATTAATTAGTGATTTGATGCATGGAAATAATCTCATTCTAGAGCAAGGAATGAATGCAGAAAGCGGCTGGCCGGGACTCGTTTATAAAGCTGCGCTGCCACCTACCCGGGCGTAATTAAAGAATGGTGGGGGTTTACCGCCAGGGCTTGGATTACTACATTTGGTTATCGGCTATCTTACTCCTAATATCTGTCCGCCCCAGGGATGGCTAATCCTGCGCGACTAGATGATGTCATAGCTTACTGCATTGTTTCTGATTGGCTGAGGATCTTGGTCTGGTTTGGACGGAGCATTTCTGCTACTGACGTTTGTACTAGAAGGATAGAACAATCTCTTGTTTTAGAACTTTATATCTTTTTAATTTAAAGATTTCTAGCTAACCTGGACTTTTTATTTTTATAAAATATTTTACCAGGAAAGATACATTGAGATATCCTGGGTCCACAAATCATTGCATTGATACATTAGGGTACAATAAAATACAAAAACAATATTAATACACAATAAATACAAAATGTAACATAGAACAGGTAGGAAATATATAATCAACCATGACAGGTGCATTCTGTTTTGAGGTATGTAGAGAGGGATCTCTTAAAGGACTTTTGGCTTGGGGAAGATTTGAAAGTGTGCGGGAGGTCGTTCCACAATTGCGGCGCTCTGTAGGAGAAGGAGGATCGGGGTGCTTTCTTTTTGTATTGAGGTAGACTAAGTAAAGTGCTGGTACTGGATCGGAGGTTGTAGGAAGTGGGAACAGCCGGGGAGAACATTCTGCTCCGGTAGGGTGGGAGCTTCCCAGAAAAGCTCTTAAACACAAGGCTGGAAAGATGAAGGGTGCGTCTGGATTCCAGCGACAGCCAGTTTAGTTCTTTTAGCATGTCACAATGGTGGGTCCTGTAGTTACATTGTAGCACAAATCGGCAGAACGAGTTATACAATGTATTGAGTTTATTAATGTGGGATTGCGATGCAGATGCATATACTACATCCCCATAATCAATGATTGGCATCAGCATTTGCTGTACAATCTTATCCCTTACTGTAGGGCTTAGGCAGGATTTGTTTCTGTACAGGGCACCTAGTTTTGGATAAAGTTTAGATGCAAGCTTTTCTATGTGGAAGCCAAAAGATAGATTGGGGTCTAACATCATATCCAAATATTTAAAAGAGTGGCCTGCGGTCAGTGTGCCATTTGAATTTGTTTTGATGGATAGGTGGGAATTGTGTAATTTGTGTAATTTAGGTACTGTTCCAAAGATCATTGTGACAGTTTTGTCAGTGTTTAGGAAGAGTTTGTTTTTTGCGATCCACTTTTCTACCTCTGTAAACTGGCCTTGGAGCACGGCCTCAAGCTGCGGTAGATCGGATTTGTTCGCATAGATTACTGTGTCGTCTGCGTACATGTGTACATTTGAGGATTGGCAGACATTAGGCAGATCATTTATAAATAATGTAAATAGTAGGGGGCCGAGAATGGAACCTTGGGGAACACCACACGTGACTGGGAGAGGGAGGGAGTCGCTGTCAGAAATGGACACATATTGCGAGCGATTTGATACATGCGATCGAAACCAGTTTAGCGAATGATCACCAATACCTGAGTTTTTGAGTTTGTGCAGTAGAATGTTGTGGTCTACTGTGTCAAAGGCCTTAGCAAAATTAAGGAAAATAGCTCCAGTTAGGTCTCCTTGTTCCATGCCAGTCTGGATGTCATTGCAAACTTTTAATAGGGCAGTTGTAGTGGAGTGATTCTGGCGAAAGCCCGATTGATCAGGGGTCAGATAGTTTGATTATTGGTAATACTCACATAGTTGCGTATGGACACATTTTTCTAAGATTTTTGACAATACCGGGAGCAATGATATAGGGCGATAGTTAGAAACCAAAGTAGTGTCACCACTTTTATGGATAGGCACTACTCTCGCAGTCTTCCAAAGTTTGGGTAAGTATCCAGACACCAAGGATTCGTTAATTAGAGTTGCGACGGGTTTAGTAATTGCCGGCGCACTGAGCTTCAACAGCATTGCTGGGATTTGGTCAGGTCCGGACTGGTTTTTCATTTTTAGATTATTAAGATGTTTTTCAATGACACTAACAGGTACAGGTCTAAAAATGAACTTGTCTATATTGGGTCTTTGCAAATTTAGTTGGGCCTGATCCACATTTGTAGTTCCAGGATGCGTGTCATTTATTAGCTTGGCAATCAGGGCAGTGGAACATCCGAAAAAATAATTGTTAAAGGCATTTGCTACATCTAAGGGAAGTTGCAGGGTTTGGTTATACACTTTGACAGTGGAGGGTTGGGAGTGGATTGGGGGGAGTTTGTAATTTATTTACGACTTTCCAAAAGTTTCTAGGGTTTGAGATGTTATTGTTCAGATTTTCACAGAAATATTGGGCCTTGGCCAATTTTTTTTGTTTTGAGCATATATTTCGCCATTGTCTATATGCACAGTGATCATTCATAGAGCCAGTATGCTTGCACTCTGACCACAATGAATCCCGAAACTGGTACATTTGGATGAGGTCAGCTGTGATCCAGTTCAGAGGTGCCCCTTTTACTCTCACCTTACGCAGATGGGCATGCAGATTCCAAACTTGTAGGGGTTCGGGCTGAAAGAATTCAACTTAGACGGCAGGGAGAGGAGATCGTGCCGCTGGATTTTTAATGAGCATTTCATTTATTTAATGCATATCTGTTAGTAGGGAGATATTTATTAAAGCGTTCCGTTCTGTAAATTAGGGCAAAATATATACTTTGTAAAAGGGGCGGGGTCACCAATGGAATGTAGCTACTGGTTCTACATTTGAAGATATTATTTTTGCGGAATATCATGGGCCAAGCCAATGCAACGTTAAAATAACACAAAAGTATATATATATATATATTTTTTATATGTTTTGACAGACTGGGGGTGAAATCGTACTTATGTAAAGGTACCAAGCATTGTATTCCTCACGCAGAAGTCAACATGTTCTATTTTGATGCTGGCAAAGCGCCCGAGTGTCCAGCAATCACTCATTGCCCCCTGAGAGAATCAGTAAATATTCTTATCCGCATTAATCGATTTGCTGGGTGTGCGCTGCGCTGTGCTGTCAGGTGACTTTCCGAGTATAGCACCATGTATCTACCAGTCCCTTTTACAGAGATCAGACTCTGCTGGGTTTGAATTTTTATTTTTTTCGTTTTCATTGTGTATCAAGAGATTCATTCAAAGTGTCTTCTGAATATAACCTTTACAGTTTTGCTCTATAATATATATAGCTTGGCACCGCAACGCTACATAAAATGAAACAAAAAAAAAAAAGATTTTTACTGGAATAACAATTGGCAGCCGCATTACTCAGAGTAGCAAACTGTGTGAGATTTAAATCATGGGAAACGTAGAACAGAAATATGCAATAATGCTCCCGAGAATTTCTTAAATCATGTCATGTGATCTATGTTTATGGCTGTGGACACGGCGCAATACAAACCACAAAATGCCAGATTTATCCAGGTTACCATACCGCCTGAGTGTCCTTGTTTTGGGTTAGAGTCCCTCCGTCCCTAATGTTTTCCATCCGAATGTCTGTATCGATTAGATAGTCTGATCCTGCTCGATGTTGCGTTGTCAGATATATAAATAGAGATCAATAAAGTTACAATGGAAGAAGGAAGTTGCTCAAAGAATAGATTATCAGATCATTTAAAGGACCACTCTAGGCACCCAGACCACTTCAGCTTAATGAAGTGGTCTGGGTGCCAGGTCCAGCTAGGGTTAACCCATTGTTTATAAATGGGTTAAGCCTTCCCCCTAATCCTCTAGTGGCTGTCTCATTGACAGCCGCTAGAGGCGCTTGCGTGATTCTCACTGTGAAAATCACAGTGAGAGCACGCAAGCATCCATAGGAAAGCATTGTAAATGCTTTCCTATGCGACTGGCTGAATGCGCGCAGCTCTTGCCGCGCGTGCGCATTCAGCCGACGGGGCGGAGAGGAGGAGGAGAGCTCCCCGCCCAGCGCTGGAAAAAGGTAAGTTTTGCCCCTTTCCAGAGCCGGGCGGGAGGGGGTCCCTGAGGGTGGGGGCACCCTCAGGGCACTCTAGTGCCAGGAAAACGAGTATGTTTTCCTGGCACTAGAGTGGTCCTTTAATGTAAAATGAAAAAGAAACAATGCAATCAGTGACACTTTATAGGGTTCCATCACCTGTGATAAAACAGCCTGCTACACTATCTCACCTTATATATGTACTGCATGCCACTTATGTTTAAGCCACCCTGTGCCCATTATAGGTGCAGGGTGTGCGTATTATTGTAACGTCATGTGTTAAATGTATTGTGTGCTCTCCTGACCTGCTGGGGTTCTGTCACCAGGTGGATTTGGTTGTGGAGCCTGTGCAGTGCCACCTGTTGGCTGTGAAAGATCGTGCAAGCCTGTGCAGTGCCACCGGTTGGCTGTGAAAGATCGAGCAAGCCTGTGCAGTGCCACCTGTTGGCTGTGAAAGATCGAGCAAGCCTGTGCAGTGCCACCTGTTGGCTGTGAAAGATAGTGCAAGCCTGTGCAGTGCCACCTGTTGATTACACGAATGACATGCACTACCTGAATGGCAAGGCTGGTTAATTTGCATGTCCAGGTAGATTTCAATATTATGGCTTGTGCAAGCTTTGTCTTTGTCTTCCCCACCCACTTATAAATAATGTTTTGTGTTATACAAGTGCCTTTTTCTGATTCCCAATATGATTTTATTATATGTTTGTGATTGAGTGTGTCGCCGTAAGTCTTTTGTAATGTGGATAGGGGCTAGTCCTGAGTGAAATGAACGCATTGTGTGCTATTTCCATTTGGAACTGTGTGTCCAGTCTGGTTTATTTATGGATTCCGGTAACAGAGTTTTTAGAAACCTGTTGGCTGGCTGGATTGGTCTGATTCCTGGGACGTATTAAAGAGTTGGCCTGTAAGCCAAAAGTGTCTGTCTGGAAGGATAAAGTAACAGCCTGGTCCTGTGGAAGAGACCCCCTGTCAAACTTTGATTACTGGGTCTGAAGCGATCCAAAGTCCCAGGGGTCAGAGAGGAAGTTGACCAGGCAGAGGTACTCAGTCGGAGTACAAGGAGCTCCGCGAGAGCCACAGTTATATTTCCCTACTTTAACTAGATATGGGCGTCTTACCTGTAATCTCTCCTCCCCTCTGACACCTTGTTCTAATTGTGTGTTCCTTTACTCCACCTGGATTGTAAGCTCAGTGTACATGGTCAGTCTTTATATCTGTACAGCACAGGGTACATGGTCAGTCTTTATATCTGTACAGCACAGGGTATATGGTCAGTCTTTATATCTGTACAGCGCAGTGTATATGGTCAGTCTTTATATCTGTACAGCACAGGGTACATGGTCAGTCTTTATATCTGTACAGCACAGGGTATATGGTCAGTCTTTATATCTGTACAGCGCAGTGTACATGGTCAGTCTTTATATCTGTACAGCGCAGTGTACATGGTCAGTCTTTATATCTGTACAGCACAGGGTATATGGTCAGTCTTTATATCTGTACAGCGCAGGGTATATGGTCAGTCTTTATATCTGTACAGCACAGTGTACATGGTCAGTCTTTATATCTGTACAGCGCAGTGTACATGGTCAGTCTTTATATCTGTACAGCGCAGTGTACATGGTCAGTCTTTATATCTGTACAGCACAGGGTATATGGTCAGTCTTTATATCTGTACAGCACAGTGTATATGGTCAGTCTTTATATCTGTACAGCACAGGGTATATGGTCAGTCTTTATATCTGTACAGCACAGTGTATATGGTCCGTCTTTATATCTGTACAGCGCAGTGTACATGGTCAGTCTTTATATCTGTACAGCACAGGGTATATGGTCAGTCTTTATATCTGTACAGCACAGTGTATATGGTCAGTCTTTATATCTGTACAGCACAGGGTATATGGTCAGTCTTTATATCTGTACAGCACAGGGTATATGGTCAGTCTTTATATCTGTACAGCACAGGGTATATGGTCAGTCTTTATATCTGTACAGCGCAGTGTATATGGTCAGTCTTTATATCTGTACAGCACAGTGTATATGGTCAGTCTTTATATCTGTACAGCAGTGTACATGGTCAGTCTTTATATCTGTACAGCGCAGTGTATATGGTCAGTCTTTATATCTGTACAGCACAGTGCATATGGTCAGTCTTTATATCTGTACAGCGCAGTGTATATGGTCAGTCTTTATATCTGTACAGCGCAGGGTATATGGTCAGTCTTTATATCTGTACAATGCAGGGTATATGGTCAGTCTTTATATCTGTACAGCGCAGTGAATATGGTCAGTCTTTATATCTGTACAGCGCAGTGTATATGGTCAGTCTTTATATCTGTACAGCGCAGTGTATATGGTCAGTCTTTATATCTGTACAGCGCAGGGTATATGGTCAGTCTTTATATCTGTACAATGCAGGGTATATGGTCAGTCTTTATATCTGTACAGCGCAGTGAATATGGTCAGTCTTTATATCTGTACAGCGCAGTGAATATGGTCAGTCTTTATATCTGTACAGCGCAGTGTATATGGTCAGTCTTTATATCTGTACAGCGCAGTGTATATGGTCAGTCTTTATATCTGTACAGCGCAGTGTATATGGTCCGTCTTTATATCTGTACAGCGCAGTGTACATGGTCAGTCTTTATATCTGTACAGCACAGTGTACATGGTCAGTCTTTATATCTGTACAGCACAGGGTATATGGTCAGTCTTTATATCTGTACAGCACAGGGTATATGGTCAGTCTTTATATCTGTACAGCGCAGTGTATATGGTCAGTCTTTATCTGTCGCTTTTATTTTGTATTTTTAGGATATTTATTTGGTTTTCTGGAGATGTCTGTAGAATTAAGTAATTATTTTTTTTTGTTGAGTTTAAAAGTTTAGATAATGCGTATCACAGCTGCTTCAGGCCAAGTCTGCTAACATTCGGCTTTTGTCTTGGCAGCGAGCGATTCGGAAAGCTTGTGTCCCAGTCGGTGCAGCATCACACTGTGAATGTCATATTTCTGTATTGTGGCTAACTCTGTGCCATTTCAATGCCGCCTTCTGTTTATGTCATGGCGTCTGATTGACCTGCCGGCAGAGTCGGGCTGGGGGTTAGGGGCATTTTGTGCGAGTCACGCCAGGTTCCTTGTTTGCTGTGACTTTGGGGATGTGTTGCTGTGTTCAGCCATCTGGTGACCTGAAGATTGTTCTTTGCTTTTTGGCTGCTATCTCAGAGCTACAAACGCATTTATCTAAAGCTATTGTTCTCTGAAATGGTAACTAATGATTCCTCAGAAACGATCTGGAGAGTCATTTTGTATTCTGTTTGCTTGCTCTTCGTACACGCAAAAAGTCTTTCTTCTGCTTCTAATGTGCCAGAAAAGCCTGATTTCAAAGAGATTTTCTGTTTCTACTTTACAACACGGATTATTTTTACCCGAAACCCCAGTGTCCTCTTTTGGGATCCACACGTAGAATTTCCTCATACTGTCATTGTGTTGGAGCTCTTCGGTTTGTTTAGAAGTATGTCACAGAGCTCCACAGAGTGTATATCAGAGCTCCACAGCAATAAAACACACACAGGGTTACTCACTAAACACCAGATTTTCTCCAGATAGACAAAATCCTGTTAAAATAACCGATTTACGCCCGCAATTGATATTCTCTTATTTACTAAAGCCAAATCTGGTTGGAATTTGGTCGGTCCGAGCGAATCTGCAGTAATCACCCAGTTACATTGGTTGTTTTATTGGCACTTGCGATTCAGCTGTTACATCACAAAGTAAAACATAAACAAATGGCTTAAGGGGGTCAATATGGCCCTTGTATTACTTTGCAGCCATCTTCCATGGGGCATATATTCTAGATGTTTTTTAACCCTAATTGGAGGAGGGTATAGTCCCCCCCCCATGGGCATCAGGTGAGGGACATTAAAATGAATCATTGGGGACGAACAGATCACTGTCTGCCTCCCTAACCCCACCCATGACCAGCGAGTGGGGGCTATTATAACATAAGGAGGAGTGAACCTAGTGTCTGAAATATGGACCAATTTCAAGCACAATGCAAAAATCCAGACCTTTGTAAAGGGATACTCTAAGCACCAAAACTATTTTATCTTAATGAAGTAGTTTTGGTGTATATATCATGCTCCTGCAGTCTCATTGCTCAATTCTCTTCCGTTTAGGAGTTGAGTAACTTTGTTTCTGTTTATTCAGCCCTAGCCATACAGCCTGCATAAAAAATGTGTTTTGATCAGATGTTAATTTACTTTAGATTTTTTTTAAGTTTCCTGCTTGTTAAACTGAACTTTAATCACACACAGGAGGCTCCTGCAGGGTCTAGACGACCATTAAAAATGTTAGAGATAAGACATTTTAAATTAAACAGACTTTGCAATAAAGGAAGTGTAAACAATATATGACTCTTTACATTAAGTGCACAGGAAGGCTGTAAGTCACATGCAGGGAGGTGTGACTAGGGCTGCATAAAAAGAGATTTAACTCCTCAATGGCAGAGAATTGAGCAGTGAGACTGCAGGAGCATGGTCTACACACCAAAACTGCTTCATTAAGCTAAAGTTGTTTTGTTTCTTTTAGTGTCCCTTTAAATAGTCTGAGCATTGTCTGGATTTTGCAGTTCGAATGGTCAGTATGCAACCAGATGGTTTTGCCCCATTCGGTATGCGGCCATTTGGACATTAATGAGTGACCCTAAAAGTAATGTACAATATATATCAGAGCTCCATAGCAATACGATATTCAGTACTGTGCAATCTCTGAGTGTATCACAGAGCTCCATAGCAATACGGTATTCAGTACTGTGCAATCTGAGTGTATCACAGAGCTCCATAGCAATACGATATTCAGTACTGTGCAATCTCTGAGTGTATCATAGAGCTCCATAGCAATACGGTATTCAGTACTGTGCAATCTGAGTGTATCACAGAGCTCCATAGCAATACGGTATTCAGTACTGTGCAATCTCTGAGTGTATCACAGAGCTCCATAGCAATACGGTATTCAGTACTGTGCAATCTGAGTGTATCACAGAGCTCCATAGCAATACGATATTCAGTACTGTGCAATCTCTGAGTGTATCACGGAGCTCCATAGCAATACGATATTCAGTACTGTGCAATCTCTGAGTGTATCATAGAGCTCCATAGCAATACGGTATTCAGTACTGTGCAATCTGAGTGTATCACAGAGCTCCATAGCAATACGGTATTCAGTACTGTGCAATCTCTGAGTGTATCACAGAGCTCCATAGCAATACGGTATTCAGTACTGTGCAATCTGAGTGTATCACAGAGCTCCATAGCAATACGATATTCAGTACTGTGCAATCTCTGAGTGTATCACGGAGCTCCATAGCAATACGATATTCAGTACTGTGCAATCTCTGAGTGTATCACAGAGCTCCATAGCAATACGATATTCAGTACTGTGCAATCTCTGAGTGTATCACGGAGCTCCATAGCAATACGGTATTCAGTACTGTGCAAACTCTGAGTGTATCACAGAGCTCCATAGCAATACGATATTCAGTACTGTGCAATCTCTGAGTGTATCACAGAGCTCCATAGCAATACGGTATTCAGTACTGTGCAAACTCTGAGTGTATCACAGAGCTCCATAGCAATACGATATTCAGTACTGTGCAATCTCTGAGTGTATCACGGAGCTCCATAGCAATACGATATTCAGTACTGTGCAATCTCTGAGTGTATCACGGAGCTCCATAGCAATACGGTATTCAGTATTGTGAAATCTCTGAGTGTATCATAGAGCTCCATAGCAATACGGTATTCAGTATTGTGCAATCTCTGAGTGTATCACAGAGCTCATAGCAATACGATATTCAGTACTGTGCAATCTCTGAGTGTATCATAGAGCTCCATAGCAATACGGTATTCAGTATTGTGCAATCTCTGAGTGTATCACGGAGCTCCATAGCAATACGATATTCAGTATTGTGCAATCTCTGAGTGTATCACAGAGCTCATAGCAATACGATATTCAGTACTGTGCAATCTCTGAGTGTATCACAGAGCTCCATAGCAATACGATATTCAGTACTGTGCAAACTCTGAGTGTATCACAGAGCTCCATAGCAATACGATATTCAGTACTGTGCAATCTCTGAGTGTATCACGGAGCTCCATAGCAATACGGTATTCAGTATTGTGCAATCTCTGAGTGTATCACGGAGCTCCATAGCAATACGGTATTCAGTATTGTGCAATCTCTGAGTGTATCACAGAGCTCATAGCAATACGATATTCAGTACTGTGCAATCTCTGAGTGTATCACAGAGCTCCATAGCAATACGATATTCAGTACTGTGCAAACTCTGAGTGTATCACAGAGCTCCATAGCAATACGATATTCAGTACTGTGCAATCTCTGAGTGTATCACGGAGCTCCATAGCAATACGGTATTCAGTACTGTGCAAACTCTGAGTGTATCACAGAGCTCCATAGCAATACGATATTCAGTACTGTGCAATCTCTGAGTGTATCACAGAGCTCCATAGCAATACGGTATTCAGTACTGTGCAAACTCTGAGTGTATCACAGAGCTCCATAGCAATACGGTATTCAGTACTGTGCAATCTCTGAGTGTATCACGGAGCTCCATAGCAATACGATATTCAGTACTGTGCAATCTCTGAGTGTATCACGGAGCTCCATAGCAATACGGTATTCAGTATTGTGAAATCTCTGAGTGTATCATAGAGCTCCATAGCAATACGGTATTCAGTATTGTGCAATCTCTGAGTGTATCACAGAGCTCATAGCAATACGATATTCAGTACTGTGCAATCTCTGAGTGTATCATAGAGCTCCATAGCAATACGGTATTCAGTATTGTGCAATCTCTGAGTGTATCACGGAGCTCCATAGCAATACGGTATTCAGTATTGTGCAATCTCTGAGTGTATCACAGAGCTCATAGCAATACGATATTCAGTACTGTGCAATATCTGAGTGTATCACAGAGCTCCATAGAATACGGTATTCAGTATTGTGCAATCTCTGAGTGTATCACAGAGCTCCATAGCAATACAGTATTCAGTACTGTGCAATCTCTGAGTGTATCACAGAGCTCCATAGCAATACGGTATTCAGTACTGTGCAATCTCTGAGTGTATCACAGAGCTCCATAGCGATATGGTATTCAGTACTGTGCAATCTCTGAGTGTATCACAGAGCTCCATAGCAATACGGTATTCAGTATTGTGCAATCTCTGAGTGTATCACAGAGCTCCATAGCAATACGATATTCAGTACTGTGCAATCTCTGAGTGTATCACAGAGCTCCATAGCAATACGGTATTCAGTACTGTGCAATCTCTGAATGTATCACATAGCTCCATAGCAATACGATATTCAGTATTGTGCAATCTCTGAGTGTATCATAGAGCTCCATAGCAATACGGTATTCAGTACTGTGCAATCTGAGTGTATCACAGAGCTCCATAGAATACGGTATTCAGTACTGTGCAATGTCTGAGTGTATCATAGAGCTCCATAGCAATACGGTATTCAGTACTGTGCAATCTCTGAGTGTATCACAGAGCTCCATAGCGATATGGTATTCAGTACTGTGCAATATCTGAGTGTATCACAGAGCTCCATAGCAATACGGTATTCAGTACTGTGCAATCTCTGAGTGTATCACAGAGCTCCATAGCAATACGGTATTCAGTACTGTGCAATCTGAGTGTATCACAGAGCTCCATAGAATATGATATTCAGTATTGTGCAATCTCTGAGTGTATCACAGAGCTCCATAGCAATACGATATTCAGTACTGTGCAATCTCTGAGTGTATCACAGAGCTCCATAGCAATACAGTATTCAGTACTGTGCAATCTCTGAGTGTATCACAGAGCTCCATAGCGATATGGTATTCAGTACTGTGCAATATCTGAGTGTATCACAGAGCTCCATAGCAATACGGTATTCAGTACTGTGCAATCTCTGAGTGTATCACAGAGCTCCATAGCAATACGGTATTCAGTACTGTGCAATCTGAGTGTATCACAGAGCTCCATAGAATATGATATTCAGTATTGTGCAATCTCTGAGTGTATCACAGAGCTCCATAGCAATACGATATTCAGTACTGTGCAATCTCTGAGTGTATCACAGAGCTCCATAGCAATACGGTATTCAGTACTGTGCAATCTCTGAGTGTATCACAGAGCTCCATAGCGATATTGTATTCAGTACTGTGCAATATCTGAGTGTATCACAGAGCTCCATAGCAATACGGTATTCAGTACTGTGCAATCTCTGAGTGTATCACAGAGCTCCATAGCAATACGGTATTCAGTACTGTGCAATCTGAGTGTATCACAGAGCTCCATAGAATACGATATTCAGTATTGTGCAATCTCTGAGTGTATCACAGAGCTCCATAGCAATACGATATTCAGTACTGTGCAATCTCTGAGTGTATCACAGAGCTCCATAGCAATACGGTATTCAGTACTGTGCAATCTCTGAATGTATCACATAGCTCCATAGCAATACGATATTCAGTATTGTGCAATCTCTGAGTGTATCATAGAGCTCCATAGCAATACGGTATTCAGTACTGTGCAATCTGAGTGTATCACAGAGCTCCATAGAATACGGTATTCAGTACTGTGCAATGTCTGAGTGTATCATAGAGCTCCATAGCAATACGGTATTCAGTACTGTGCAATCTCTGAGTGTATCACAGAGCTCCATAGCGATATGGTATTCAGTACTGTGCAATATCTGAGTGTATCACAGAGCTCCATAGCAATACGGTATTCAGTACTGTGCAATCTCTGAGTGTATCACAGAGCTCCATAGCAATATGGTATTCAGTACTGTGCAATCTGAGTGTATCACAGAGCTCCATAGAATATGATATTCAGTATTGTGCAATCTCTGAGTGTATCACAGAGCTCCATAGCAATACGATATTCAGTACTGTGCAATCTCTGAGTGTATCACAGAGCTCCATAGCAATACGGTATTCAGTACTGTGCAATCTCTGAGTGTATCACAGAGCTCCATAGCGATATTGTATTCAGTACTGTGCAATATCTGAGTGTATCACAGAGCTCCATAGCAATACGGTATTCAGTACTGTGCAATCTCTGAGTGTATCACAGAGCTCCATAGCAATACGGTATTCAGTACTGTGCAATCTGAGTGTATCACAGAGCTCCATAGAATACGATATTCAGTATTGTGCAATCTCTGAGTGTATCACAGAGCTCCATAGCAATACGATATTCAGTACTGTGCAATCTCTGAGTGTATCACAGAGCTCCATAGCAATACGGTATTCAGTACTGTGCAATCTCTGAATGTATCACATAGCTCCATAGCAATACGATATTCAGTATTGTGCAATCTCTGAGTGTATCATAGAGCTCCATAGCAATACGGTATTCAGTACTGTGCAATCTGAGTGTATCACAGAGCTCCATAGAATACGGTATTCAGTACTGTGCAATGTCTGAGTGTATCATAGAGCTCCATAGCAATACGGTATTCAGTACTGTGCAATCTCTGAGTGTATCACAGAGCTCCATAGCGATATGGTATTCAGTACTGTGCAATATCTGAGTGTATCACAGAGCTCCATAGCAATACGGTATTCAGTACTGTGCAATCTCTGAGTGTATCACAGAGCTCCATAGCAATATGGTATTCAGTACTGTGCAATCTGAGTGTATCACAGAGCTCCATAGAATATGATATTCAGTATTGTGCAATCTCTGAGTGTATCACAGAGCTCCATAGCAATACGATATTCAGTACTGTGCAATCTCTGAGTGTATCACAGAGCTCCATAGCAATACGGTATTCAGTACTGTGCAATCTCTGAGTGTATCACAGAGCTCCATAGCGATATGGTATTCAGTACTGTGCAATATCTGAGTGTATCACAGAGCTCCATAGCAATACGGTATTCAGTACTGTGCAATCTCTGAGTGTATCACAGAGCTCCATAGCAATACGGTATTCAGTACTGTGCAATCTGAGTGTATCACAGAGCTCCATAGAATATGATATTCAGTATTGTGCAATCTCTGAGTGTATCACAGAGCTCCATAGCAATACGATATTCAGTACTGTGCAATCTCTGAGTGTATCACAGAGCTCCATAGCAATACGGTATTCAGTACTGTGCAATCTCTGAGTGTATCACAGAGCTCCATAGCGATATTGTATTCAGTACTGTGCAATATCTGAGTGTATCACAGAGCTCCATAGCAATACGGTATTCAGTACTGTGCAATCTCTGAGTGTATCACAGAGCTCCATAGCAATACGGTATTCAGTACTGTGCAATCTGAGTGTATCACAGAGCTCCATAGAATACGATATTCAGTATTGTGCAATCTCTGAGTGTATCACAGAGCTCCATAGCAATACGATATTCAGTACTGTGCAATCTCTGAGTGTATCACAGAGCTCCATAGCAATACATCACACAATCATGTACCTTTGTCCTCCTGATACACAGACATTAGAGTGTATATATTGAATGTCTGAGTCAGTTTCTATAGGTTAAGCATTAGTTGCAGAGTATTGTATACGATGGATGATTGGTTATAAATAAGTAATATATTATTATCTGTAAATATTATTTTATCGTTTTTTGTTAGTGACTGTCCAAGTTGTTTGAGGAATATATTGTCTGCAAAGCTTTCTAACTGCATTTCAAATCTTTGCTTTTATTTCCATGTCAGATTTTGGTTTCTAAGGTCTCACTGAGATCAGTTTCTTTGTACGATCTATAAAACTCGTCCTCGCTGGACCGGGTGGTATACGATTATGACGCCAGCACCCACAATGGGCTGAGAGGGTAAACTTGCTGGTCCCATTCTACGAATGAATGACTCCATCACGGCCGGTTTTGTTAGGTTTTTAATGGAACTATTTAAAACAAATCTTAAACTTTCGGTAGTAGGTTAAAGACAAAAGTTAAATAATTGCCGCCAAACCTCGTAGTTTTTAAATGGATTCAGTTTGG